>NC_090650.1:124910693-125210693 GCF_040937935.1 Hyperolius riggenbachi
TGTAAGGCATGCACTGATGGACCAGATGGATGTCTGCAATCCCCGCTTGTATGGAGTATGTTAGCCAGCTGCCCGATACACTTGTACACTTGGGGGAGCGGAGATGCAGGAAGAGGGGGTGGGGGGTTGCAGAGACATTGGAAGGGATCGGAGACATGCGGAGGAGCAGGCACACGCAGGCAGGGAATCCCTATATTGTATATATTAGTAGTTAGTTAACCTATAATAGTGACGCACAGTGCTGCTACAGTGATAAGATTGCATGGCAATGCATCCTTACCAGCAGGTAGCTGTGATGTGATCCACTACAGAATTTAACATAGACATGAATACTAATAAAAATAAATAACAGCCACCTGCTCCCCAGTATAATGCTGCCAACATAACCTGCTCTAATAGACACCCACTTTTTTCTGCACATCTAGACACTGCCAGCTTGTGTGCACAGTTTCACAGATTCATTCACATAAAGTTAGTTTTGCTAAGACACAGGCAACCTTGTACGGTAAATTGTGAAATCCCTTTTGTTTTACCTCCAGGGTATAGACGAAGGCCCGGAGGGTCTGAAACTGATTTCTGACATCATCCGGGAGAAAATGGGAATTGACGTCAGTGTATTGATGGGAGCTAACATTGCAAATGAAGTTGCTGCAGAGAAGTTTTGTGAGACCACAATAGGTAAGACAATAGGTAAATTAAAAAGTTAGACATTTACTTATGGGGCCCGTTGTTCCAACTCCGGGCCCCAGTAAAGTTTTTCGACCAGCTTGGTGGAATAAGTCTTGTGCAGTCCTTGGAAGTACTTGTGTCCCTGAATACTTCCGAAGACGATCGGATCCTTTCGTTTAATGGGCTAGCGCATGTGCAATATGGATGCACCTGTCTTAGGAAGTACTTGAGGAGTCCCAAAACCGAGTAACTTCAAAGGGGGGGGGGGGGGGGGCAGCCATGGAATGAGGGGACAAAGTGAGGACCAGAAAGGCTCTGGGATCCAGAGCCTCCCCTTTACATAGGTACAGTGCTGCCCATAATTATTCATACTCCTGACAAATTTTGGCTTGACGTTACTTTTATTCAACCAGCAAATCGTTTTTGACAGGAAATGACATGGGTATCTCCCAAAAGATAAGACGCTGTACAAGAGGCAATATTGTGGGGGGAAAAAACTTCTCCGCTTTTATTTACATTTGAGCAAAAAGTGTCCAGTCCAAAATTATTCATACCCTTCTCAATAATCAATAGAAAAGCCTTTATTGGCTATTACAGCAATCAAACACTTCCTATAATTGCAAACCAGCCATTTGCATGTCTCCACAGGTATTTTTGCCCATTCATCTTTAGCAATGAGCTCCAAATGTTCTTGCCATCACCCTGATCTTTAGCTTCCTCCACAGATTCTCAATTGGACTCAAGTCAGGACTCTGGCTGGGCCACTATAAGATGTTAATGTTGTTGTCTGCTAACCATTTCTTCACCACTTTTGCTGTCTGTTTTGAGTTATTGTCATGCTGAAATGTCCACTGGTGCCCAAGGCCAAGTTTCTCTGCAGACTGCCTGATGAGAATACTTATGTATTGCTCACTTTTTCATGGTTTCCGTTTACTGTGATTAGGTTCCCTGGTCCATTGGCTGAAAAACACCTCCAAAGCATTAGGTTCCCACCACCAGGTTTGACAGTGGGAATAGTATTCTTTGGGTTGAAGGCTTCTCCTTTTTTACGCCAAAAACATACGCCAGAAACATCATTGTGACCAAACGACTGAATTTTTGTTTCATCTGAACAAAACACACAAGACCAGAAGTCTTCTTCTTTGTCCAGATGAGCATTTGCAAAGGCCAAGTGAGATTTCTTTTGTGCCTTATCTGGAGAAGTGGCATCCTCCTTGGTCTGCATCCATTGGATTGTCTGTCTGTCTTGAGACATTGCCACCAGCAGAGCCCAGATTCACCAGGATCACCTTGGTGGTGATCCCTGGATTATTTTTCACCTCTCTCACTATCCTCCTGGCCAGCACAGGTGTCACATCAGGCTTCCGACCATGTCCTCTGAAATTTTCCACAGTGCGGAACATCTAGTATTTTTTAATAATACTTTGCACTGTAGCCACCGGGAATTGAAAAGATTTGGAAAGGGCCGTGTAGCCCTTTCCTGACTTGTGAGCAGCCATAATGTGCAGCTGCAGGTCCTCACTGAGCTCCTTTGTCTTAGCCATGACTGTCCACAAACCAACTGCAGAGAGCTGCTGTTTTTTCACCTGTTGAGTTGATTAAAACAGCTGTTCCCAATTAATCAGGGTAATCAGGGTGCTTTAGAACAGCTTGGACTATTTGGAATGGTGTAGAACTTTGGATTTTCCCACAAACTGTGACAGTTTGTGAAGGGTTTGAATAAATTTGGACTGGACACTTTTTGCTCAAATGTAAATAAAAGCTAAGAAATGTTTTTTCCCCACAATAAAGCCTCTTGTACATCGTCTTATTATCTTTTGGGAGACCTCTGTCATTTCATGTCAAAAAATGTCTTGCTGGTTGAATAAAAGTAAATTTAAATCAAAATTTGCCATGGGGTATGAATAATTATGGGTATTGGGTAGCACTGTATGTATCTAACCTGAAGCGAGTTTCCGTGCTTTAAAGTGGAACTAAACTCGGGACTTTTCTCTCTGCTGTAAAAGATTATCCACAGCATGATCACCTTTGTGGGGAAAAAAAAATCTTAACCTCCTTGCCGGTCTAATTCCGCCGGCAAGGAGGCAGCGCAGCACTTTTTTTTTTTTTTTTTTTTTAAATCCTGTAGCGAGCCCAGGGCTCTCTACATGATAGCCGCTAAGCGGCGGCATCCCCCCACCCACTCCGATCGCCTTCGGCGATCAGAGTAAGCAGGTAATCCCGTTCAGTACGGGATTTCCTGCAGAACTTGGCGACTCTCTCGCTATCTCTCTCTATCCCTCTCTCGCTATCTCTCTCTATCCCTCTCTCGCTATCTCTCTCTATCCCTCTCTCGCTATCTCTCTCTATCCCTCTCTCGCTATCTCTCTCTATCCCTCTCTCGCTATCTCTCTCTATCCCTCTCTCGCTATCTCTCTCTATCCCTCTCTCGCTATCTCTCTCTATCCCTCTCTCGCTATCTCTCTCTATCCCTCTCTCGCTATCTCTCTCTATCCCTCTCTCGCTATCTCTCTCTATCCCTCTCTCGCTATCTCTGTGTCAAGTGAGCTTGGAGAGGTATAGCCTTTCCACTCACGTCACTATGAGCCAGCCTCTCTCCCAGTGCAAAGCTGGCATATGAGTGGGGGTTTGACTTCAGGAGATTAGAACGACACAACACATTTCTTCCGACTTCTTTTCAAAAACTAACACTGTAGGGAGGCAAGTAAGTCTGTACACGATATGGTGCATTGCCCATCAAGTATGACTGAGGTATGCTTTGAAGAGAATCCCCACAGTTTTTATCTTGAATGCACACTGCACCTCACGCTTGTGTTGCGTTAATGTTAAGAAATGCAGCTAAATGATTGCAAAAAGCAGTGAAATCAGTCAGCTAACCACTACTGGCACCTTGTGGGTGCGAAGGAGAATCCTAGTGTCCTGGTTTAATGTGGCAGCACTTCTCTATGCCTTATTCCGGACTTTATTAATACTGTACTGTGAAACACATATGGGTGATGTATGCTTCCAGACACACAGCTAGAGGTGTTTTATTTTTTTTTATTTCCTCTTTTTCTTTAAAGCATAACCCTAAGGCAGGGAACACACTACATGCGTTTCTGCGCGTTTTGCTGCGAACGGCAAAACGCGCACGATTTTAGAGGCTATTGAAAATAATAGCCTAGCTCGGGAAACGCTGGGTCGCATGCGTTTGTGCGCGTTTGCGTTCGCGTTTTTTTTCCGCGTTTTGTAGCCGCACAGTTTTCTGCTTTTTTCCGCACATTGCATGACACTACATGCCATGCAAACGCAGAAACGCACGCGGAAAAACGCACGCGTTAGACGCGACCGCAAAACCCGACGGAAACCTGGGAAACGCAGGGGAAAACGGCCCTGCAAGTGTGTTCCCTGCCTCAAGGATTTGAATTACACGAATTAATTATGTGATAATGAAAGATGCTGAAATTCTGTAGCACATTAAACTATATAATCCAGCAGACAGAATAAAAAGCTATTCCTACCCAATCAAGGAGTGTATTCTGCACCATCAGACACGGGGCCCTTCTTTGCCCTGTTTAATTTCATGATATCTCTTCCTAACGTCTTGAAATGCGACAAATAGGAGACATAATGTTCTAGCTATCCAATTTCATGCCTTGAAGATCAGGTAATAATGTGACACCCATAAAAAGTACTCAGGTTTATTAATATGTATATTATGATGGTCATTAAAACCTGTTCTGGGTAGTTGATGTATCCCTTTTTTTTTTTTTTCCCCTGGTACGCGCTATATAATTGCGCCCATCCTTTCATATGTTTTTAGCAAATGCATAAAAGAAATGTCATGTAAAATGAGCACAAATTAATCTGTTACTAACAGGTCCTGTTAATAAGTGGAGCTCACTGAGCAAAAATTGGGTGTATGCTTTACATAAATGCCCCCTGTCATCAGCTCCTTCATTTCCTGGGTTATGATAAGTTCTATGTACAGGGGGTCCCCTACTTACATGCAGGTTGTGTTCTGGGACTGTGCTGTGTTATACATAGTGAAACCTGGTAAATGATTTACTGTCGGCCAACTCTGGATTTGGACATCTACCATAAACAATGTTTTAGAGTTGTTTTTAATGTGTTTAAGGGCTCTCTTCCACTAGCAATCGCAAATCACAAACGCAGGTGACTGTGATTTTTTTTTTTTTTTTTTTTTTTTTTTTTTCATCAATTTTGTGTTTTGCGAATTGTGATTTTTCATTTGCAATGCATTTGCTTTGTACAATCGGCCTTAAAATCGCCCCAAAATTCAATTGTGCGTCACAGAAAATCGAATCGCAGTAGTGCAATTCCTATGTTAAATAGCAACCCTAGCGATTTGGATTGAATTTCCTGCAGTGGAAAAAGGCCATTAAAGTGCAAATGAATTGAGAGGGATATGCAGGCTGCTATATTTATTTCCCAAAATACAGAACACCAACACCAGTTTAGCTGCACTCATAAGAGAGAACCATTTATTGCACAAAAATATGCTTCACTGTTTGAAAATTTGAGCAAAAAACCCCCCAATAAATATAGGGTATAAATTGCATAAATCTAAAAATGACAAGATCCAATTGGGGCCCCAATACATCTACCAGAGAGAAACCACACTCACATCACCCACTCACTCATAAATATGCAGGGATACGACTTCAATCCGAAGATGCAATAAATAATGCAGTGATTGATATCAACAATTCATCAAGATTAGCTAATCAAAAAAAGCTTTCTTCTGAAGTAAAGTGCACTTTTAGATAGAAAAAAACCGCATATGCAAAAAATAGTAGTTCCTATCCAGGAAATCCTATGTATAATTCAAGCAATCTTCTATTATGCCTATATAGTCCATGTGAGATGGTTAGCAGCATCTCTGCATCAAAAACAATGTAATGCTGAGGCAATGTCCCAATAAGGTTTACTTGTCATAATAATGATAAAAAGCAGCATACGACCTGGTAGATGAAAAAATCACTTAAGGGCAGCTCCACCACGTACCAAACAGCATGATTGCAAACTGTATGTGTGATCATCAGTCCTTGCCACACCATTCCTTATCCAGTTAGCTGATAGCAGTAATGCCCCTTCCAGACAGTTCACATAGAAGGTTGCTGAAATGCAATATGTATTTCCCTCAGCACTTCATATAAGTATGCAGGCTACTGCCTATTTCCACTTATCTGTATACTGTGCTCTGCTGCCATAAGATGTAATAAGCAGGGGATAATTGCCACATGGGAACTGCCCAAACATTCAGATCATCCAGGACGCACACCAGCAGCGGCCATCGCTAATGCATTTCACCCCTCCCTTGGGGCTTCTTCAGAGGTAGATGTATTGGGGCCCCAATTGGATCTTGTCATTTTTAGATTTATGCAATTTATACCCTATATTTATTGGGGGTTTTTTTGCTCAAATTTTCAAACAGTGAAGCATATTTTTGTGCAATAAATGGTTCTCTCTTATGAGTGCAGCTAAACTGGTGTTGGTGTTCTGTATTTTGGGTGGTTTATTATTACCAGTGCTAGCACCTGGGAGGTTTGATATATATTGTTGAGCAATTGTCCATATATATTTTTTCTGCTATATTTATTTCCCTTTAAACAATATCAGTTGCCTAGTTGTCCTGCTGACATCAGTAGTGTCTGAATCACACATCTGACGCAAACAACCTGAAACGCATCTGATTGGCATGCTTTTTCAGGATCTTCGAGTTTTCGAGATAGAGGATCAATAGAACAAGGCCTTCTGCAATGTTTTAACCACTTCAGCCCTCAGTCGTTTTCACTTTATGCATCCGAGCAATGTTCACCTCCCATTTATTAGCCTATAACTTTATCAATACTTATCACAATGAACTGATCTACATCTTGTTTTTTCCGCCACCAATTAGGCTTTCTTTGGGGGGGTACAATTTGCTAAGAGCCACTTTACTGTAAATGCATTTTAACAGGAAGAATAAGAAAAAACGGAAAAAAATCATTATTTCTCAGTTTTCGGCCATTATAGTTTTAAAATACATGCCTCCATAATTAAAACCCACGTATTGTTTTGACTATTTTTCCCGGTTATTACACCGTTTAAATTATGTCCCTATCACAATCTATGGTGACAATATTTTATTTGGATATAAAAGTGCATTTTTTCAGTTTTGCATCCATCACTATTTACAAGCTTCTAATTAAAAAAAAAATGAAATATTTCATCTTTACATTGATATTTAAAAAGTTTAGACCTTTAGGTAAATATTTACTTTTTTTTTATTTTTTTTATTGTAATGTTATGTAATGTAATGTTTTTGTGTTTTTTATTTTTTTTATTAAACATTTTATGTGGGTATTTTTGGGAGGGTGGGATGTAAATAGGATTTTTTATGTAAATATATATGTATTAATTTTTTTTTTTTACATTTAGATGTAGTTTTACTTTTTGCCCACAAGATGGCAGCCATGAGTTTGTTTACATGATGTCACTCTAAGCGTAACATGTACGCTTAGAGGAACGTAGGGGGACGCAAGAGGCAGAAAAAGGGAGGCTTCCGAGAGAAGCAGTCACTTTTTCTGCAGGGGAGAGGAATCGATCATCGGGCACCATGTCCTGATTGATTCCTGGGCTAACGATCCGCGGCCTGCAGCGTGCGGGAGTGCACATGTCCTCCTGGACGTAACTTAAATGGTTAAAGAGGAGCGGTCAGCCATACTAACTCAGAAAAAAACCCCACATATACAGTATAAGTAAATAAATGCTTGCACTACTTGCATAACCTATGTATTGCACTGTCCATGTTTTTTATTTTAGTGAGTAAAAAAAGTGAGTAAAAAAAGAGAAAATCCTTCTTAGCATTTCCAATTTAACTGTGGCTATTTTGAAGCCAATCCTGATGTAATTTCCTCTCTTACTCTCCTCTGCCTGAATTGCCCACCCTTCACTATCGAAAGTGCATTGTCTCAGCATGAGACCTTTTGTCCAATCAGAAAGGAACAGAGGTGGGGGAGAGGAAGACGGGAGGGAAAGAGGCTTCAGCCAATCAGGCTGCATAAGTTAAGTCTGAGGGGAAGTAGAGAAGCAAAAAAGGACAACCCAGCATGCCCTGCAACTTCCTTTTTGTGTACCAAATAAGCGTCAGGTAAACTGTGGAATATCATTTATCAACAAGAAAAGTAACAGTGATTTTTAACTTTTGGATTGCCTGGTTAGCACTCCTATTACTTGTATACCAGATAAAAATAAAGAATTGCCTGACCGTTACACTTTAAAAGGAAATACAAATATTAGCCTCCATATCCCTTTCAGTAAAGGTGCGATTTAAAGGAAATATCTCATTTTGTTAATTTGCTGATACTTCCTTTAAAGGAGTCATCAAGCAAACACTTCCCGCCCCTCTACTTACCTGGGGCTTCCTCCAGCCCCTTGCAGCTGTCATGTCCCACACCTCAGCTCCGCTCTCAGCCGCCAGCTCAGGGTCCCTGACAGTGTCTCGCCAGGCTGTCCTCTACTGCGCCTGCATGAGCGCCGCTGTCAATCAAGTCCACATTTTCCGAACTGTACTGCGCAGTAGTTCTGCATCTGCGCTGCACAGTCCGGACCACGGGCAGCGGCAACCTCGAAGTCGACCTGTGCACTGGTGGGGACCCCGGGCCGGTGGCTGAGAGTGGAGCTGCGGCGAGTGACATGTCAGCTGCAAGGGGCTGGAGGTAAGTAGAGGGGGAAAAGTGTTTATTTGCCTGATGATTCCTTTAAGGCTGGTACACACTATATCATTTTTACGTCAGGTCAACGGGAAACTAACCATTGTTCGATAATTTCCAGCATTTCCCATCTTCTTTTGGTCGAGAAAAGGATCGATTTTGAGATCAGTACTTTACAAAATCTATCCCTTTCTTGATTGGAAGCAGATAGGATAAGCTGGAAATTAGCAAACAATTGGAAGTTTCCTGTCGCTCTGATGGGAAAATTGCATGGTGTGTACCAGGCATTAAACTCCTTACAACCGTTTATACAATACTGTAACAACAAAAACAGTGCAGTATATTGAGACAACTTTGTATGCATGAAAGGTTGTCGAGTTGCTTGTAAATAGTGGACTGTTGGCTGTCATTTGGAGTTTGTCAGTGGCCAGTAGGGGGAGATGTAGCACAACTTTGCATGTGATTTTGAGCAGGAAGATTAATGGCTATCATTGGCGTCAATTCACCAGAGAGGATTTACTAAGAGAAAAAAGGTAGGTAGTTTATCTCATGAGGTATTTTAACACTCTGGAGTCAATTCACCAGTGTGAGAGGACAGAGAGAAAAATGTTCGATAGCAGGGGATAATGGAGAGATATGCATGAGGAAAGTGTGAGAAAGCAGAGAGTTAGGTAATCGGTATTAATGATTTACATGGGATACTTTTCCTCTCTGTGAGCTTGAAAGTGAAGCATTGTGGGTAGGAGGCGGATTTTTACCACTACGTGACCAGAGTAATCCCGCCTTTTACTGCCGGATCATATCATAAATCATATCACGAGTGAGTCTGAACTTCTTCACCACCTCTGTCTCAGTAAAATTATCAAGAACTGTTCTCTCACGAAAAATACGAGGGGCGATTAAACAGACCCTCCTCCTGCGCCTTTGTCTCCTCATAATAGAAGCAAGCTCTAAGGCCTAGTGCACATCAGAGCGGTTCGGCTGCGTTTTGCGATTCGCTTGTGGCTGCGGATACTCTTGGGTAATGTATTTCAATGGGCTGGTGCACACCAGAGCGGGAGGCGTTTTGCAGAAACGCATACTTCTGGGCTGCTGCAGATTTTGGATTGCGGAGGCGTTTCTGCCTCAATGTTAAGTATAGGAAAACCGCAAACCGCTCTGAAAAATGGCACTTCAGAGCGGTTTGCCAGGCGGTTTTTGTTACAGTAGCTGTTCAGTAACAGCTTTACTGTAACAATACATGAAATCTACTACACCAAAAACGCTACACAAAACCGCAAAACGATAGCTGAAACGCTGCTGAAAAAGAAGAAAAAGCGTTTCAAAATCTGCTAGCATTTTGCGGATCTGCTAGCGGTTTTTGGTGTGCCCCAGGCCTAACAGAGTAAGCTCAAAAGGCTCCATCTTCCACAGCAGCAGCTGCTGTGTGAAAACCACGATATCTCCAGGTTCGTTCAGGGGATAAAGAGATGAAAAAATAACGAATGGCCACACACCCTTTCTTCCCTGGTGAATTGTGATTTGGAGAAAAACTAACTACTAACTATCACTTATTTATCTCATACTTATCTCACATTTATCTCTTGCATTTCTCTCTGTCAATATTTTCCCCTATACTTCTGGAGAATTGCTATTTGGAGATATCACAGGAGGTAAATTACCTCCCAAGAGATAAATGGGTTGGTAACCTCTGGTGAATTGACGCCATTGACTACAGTCAGCGTCTCACTCCCTCCACCAGGTAAGGAGGCATTCAATAGCCTAAGATGGCATTACAAGTAAAAGGATGTGTACTTATACTTTCCATAAATTCTTCTCTGTTTTTGCTGTAGCTGGAGCAATGCAAATATGTTGCTCACTTTTGTAATTTCATGTTGATTCAAATTTTTCATTTGTCACATCCTTGCTTAATTGATCTGAAGAAAGATTTTTGTAGGAGGCTGTTACATCCCTGTGGTGGAAATCACTGCATGAGCTCAGGAACAGTTCCAAAAATGTTTTCATGTGAACACAGTTCATCACAGCATCCCCATTAGTACCATAAGTTAAGACTTTAACATTGCTTCCTTCTCTAGCTCTAAACTCATTTACGATTCATTGAGACTAATTGTCAAAATATCATCATGTCTGACAATTTCAAATGTAAAATTCTTTATGGAAATCGAGCATGTTCAGTCCTCCAGGTTAAGGAGGACTATCCAGCTTGTTATTGGTGCACATTTAAGACAGCATAGATGATGGTATGCTGGTGTATTATTGGATGTGGCATGGGAATATTTCATTAGTAATAATTTGCTAAAAAAAACCTTTTATAGTTTCTGTAAACTTTTTGAAAGGAAAGAATTTTCCATACACTAATTTCAAAGCGCATTTGACCAGTAGGTGGCACACTTGAGTTTTCCAGATATGAAAACACTTGCTAGCTAAATAGTGAGAACACCATCTACTAATAAATGCACAGAGGGTAACTCATACTGTGTAATTGTTGGGATGTGTTTGTTCTGAATTATTTTTTGAAAGTGTTTTTATCTTTATTTTTTTTTACCAGGCAGCAAAGTACTTGAGCACGGCCTTCTGTTTAAAGAACTTCTGCAGACACCAAATTTCCGTATAACTGTAGTGGATGATGCTGATACTGTAGAACTTTGTGGTGCCTTAAAGGTAATTTCAGATATTTAGTTTACTTATAACAGTTTTTAGTTGGTTTTATATGTGCTGATTCTGTACAGAGAAGGCTAGCTTATAGAAAATCTGTAATGAAAAAAACTCCCCTGGGGGGTACTCACCTCGGGTGGGGGAAGCCTCCGGATCCTATTGAGGCTTCCCCCGTCCTCCTCGGTCCCACAGCGGCGGCGAAAATCCTCCCGGAGCGGCGACAATGTAAATATTTACCTTTTGGCTCCAGCGCAGGCGCAGTGTCCGCTCTTCCCACGGAGATGGGCAAAAATAGACGATCTCTGTCGGGCCGCTCTACTGCGCAGGCACAAGTCTCCTGCGCCTGCGCAGTAGAGCGGACCCGACGGAGATCGGCTATTTCCGCCTATCTCCGTCAGAAGAGCCGCAACAGCGCCCCCGCTGGAGCCAGAAAAGGTAAATATTGCACAGCGCGACAAATTGTCGACTGTGCGTTCCAGGGGCTGCAGCGAGACCGCCATGGGACACAGGAGGACGGGGGAAGCCTCAATGGCGTCCAGAGGCTTCCCCCTACTGAGGTGAGTACCCCCCAGGGGAACTTTTTTCGGTACAGGTTTTCTTTAACAACTTTTCAGGCAACAAGATATGTGTTCCCTATTGTGATACACGTAAGAGTGTTTTGCTGTTGACATTATATGACTTATTACATGAGATGATACATACTTATCTGTAGGTCTATGATCAATTATTTCAAAAATGTATAGCAACATCCATCCCCACCACTGTGACACTTTGGCCTCGATTCATAAAAGGCTGTGCAATTAAAGGAATGTGGACGGTAAAATACCGCATTCGGTATTTCAGACTTTTGTGTGCTAATTCATAAAAATGTTCACAGGTGTGGTAGAAGTTCGGTAATTTACTAAAGCCCATTGACAAAAACCTATTTGGTAATAGCAGAACAGTGTCTCTGTTAATACAAGCTGTTCCATGCAGTAAGGGCATTACAACAGTAAGAGGCATCCCAACATCTCTTTAGATGTACATGTTTGCTTGCTCTGAATCGGTCTATTCTGTCTTTCTTAATATTTTATCTAATTGCCACACCTTAGAATAATTTCCAGGAGACATTACACATGCCCTGCTTAGGAGACTTTCCCACTAGCTCCTGCACATCTTCAAACAGGAACCTAGGGGGTTAAATGGCTGCAAGGGAAGCCTCTTTTGTTCCAATCTCTCAGCTCGCTGCCTGGGGGGTAGAAAAGCTGGAACCTCCCGAGAAGCCTGCACAACCTAAACATCTAGATACCCAGAATTTTGGATGGGGAGGGGGGTAGGGAGGAGTCAGAAGTCCACTCCCTGGCCACATATTTTTAAGGTTGTTTTTTTTTTTTGGGGGGGGGGGGAGCAGTGCGAGTTTGACATGGGGCCCTATGCACTCTATTGATATGGAGCCCCATAACCTATCAAGCACAGCTGCATTGTCAGAGAGGTGTAATCAAAGTAAGGAAACAGTTGGTTAAGGATAACCACTATGCAATGCACATATAGAGGAGTTCATTACCAGAGTAGCATCAATAAAAAGCAAAAAGGATGGATGAAGTTGGGCCCCTCTGATCCAGGGGCCCCGGTGCGATTGCTACCTCTGCGCCCCCTAATGCTACGGCACTGCAAACACCTCTGTTAGCAGGTAAACTCAGAAGCCCCAATCAACAAATGCAACCACCTTGTGCCCCCAATAGACTTAGGGCTGGTTCAGATGTACGTCTGAACCAGCCACCCATGGCAGGCCGACTCCTTATTTCAAATGCTTTTTTGCAAGCTTGCAGAAAAGCATTTGTTGGCTTTCCTGGTGCGCGCAATTTTTCATTCCAGCAGAGGACCCGGAAGGGTGGCGGTAAACAATCCTGGAAGCAACATGCTGCTTCCAGGATCGGCTAAGCGATGGGCAGACAATGACGAAAATTGTGATGAAAACGTGGGTTTTGTGCAGACAGTAAACACTGGTAAGTGATCATATCGACTGCTGTCCATTCACCTGAATGGACAGTGTTAAATGACCAAGGCCATTGTTTACCATCGCAGAACTGTCCATATGAACCATCCCACATGCAGCCACTGTGTGCCTCCAGTAGACATATGTAGCCACTGTGTGATCCCAAGAGTTCAGGTTTGCTTTAAATCTGACCAAATGAGAATAAAAAATAAAGTTGAAGAGCCTGTGTTTGCTTTTCATTCTCTCTGTTTGTCATAGTTTAGGAATGCTGGTAACTGATGTACAGATGTACTGGTTGTGCAGTTTGTTCTGTAAAAGGGGTGGGGTGGTGGAGGGGGTGCAAAAGGACAATGAGCTGGAAGAGTACCACAATGGGAGCTACAGTTGTATTTGGACAACTTTTTTTTTTTTTAAGAACAAGCAACACCCTTGCTAACCTAGAAATAAAAAACATATATATATATATATATATATATATATATATATATATAGATATAGATATAGATATAGATATAGATATAGATATAGATAGATATAGATAGTGACAAGATATATATATATATACACTGTACAGCGCTGCGTAATATGTTGGCGCTATATAAATACTAAATAATAATAATAATAATAATAATATAAATATATATATATATATATATATATATATATATATATATATATATATATATATATATATATATATATATATATATATATATATATATATATATATATATATATATATATATATATATATATATACTACTTCTACTTACAGAACAGATGTATTGTGCTATCCACGTAATGATTCCTGTGAATTTTACAAAGGAAAGGCAGAAAATCCTATTCTAGGCAGTGGCCATCTTGCCAAGCTAATGCTGACATCATATCCTCCCTGACTCTTGTTTTCCCCCTCCTTTCTCTTGCTCATTGTGTAATCATTAGCTGCCCTCCTCCCAGAGTCTTTTTTTTTTTTTTTTTTTTTATTTACACTTCCAATCACTGAGTCACCTCAGCCTTGCTTGTAAACACACGTGATCAGCTAGGCAGGGAAATAAATGGAAGAGGAGGAATATATTATAGATAAAAAGAACTCCCAGCATTTAACTTTTTGGCACTGTTTGGCACTAGGGCCAGTTCTCCTATAGTATGTAATAACTCCAAACCATAACAGCAGAAAAAAGTTTTGAATGCAGGATTAGCATCTTTATCACTTAATACACTCAGACCAGTTGCTGTTGAAATTTGATTTTTATGGTGACAATACTGCTTTAAGTAGACAAATCGGGAAGACCATGGACATCAGGGGACATCTTTATATACACACACTACATTGTTGCTAGAGACCATCCTGAACTGCTGCTTCAGAATACAAAACTCAATCTAAATTGTGTACTTGGCTCTGTAAGCAAACCTCACTTTCACTGCAGTATCCATTCAGTTGTCAGCTTTTACATGCTGGTGCTTGTATGCTGGTGCTGTATATGCCTCCATACACTGAAAAGTGTAGAAGGAACGTACCTGTGGAGAGAGTGTTTTGTGGTCAGCCATGAATTTGAGCATGTGCAGCTTGCAGAGTGTTTGCACAGCTGAGCAGTTGACTGCTCTTGTTTACGGAAGACCTGAGTGCTGCATAATTTACTGTTATCATATGCAGCCTACAGTGTACTAATAAAGTGGCTGCCTACATGGGAGCAGCATTACATCCAAAAGGTGGCCGTATAGATTTTGATCCCTGATTTGTATTGAGCATTGATTGTGCTTAGCTTGTAATAGGCTGTTGCTGCTTAGGCTTCTGTAGTTGGTGATAAACCCTTGCTGCTAGAGGTTGGCCCCACACACAGATTTTCCATCCAGCTCATTCTAAAATCTCTGTGTCAACAAGTGAAAATGATTACCTTTCAGCTGTAGTAATCTATCCCTCTCTTTGCTAAGCCAGAGGAAAGAATGCAGCATAACAGCATAGGTCTGCTCCTTGCACCTTCAGTGAAATGTCTGCTATGCTTAACCGCGTGTGTGTGTCTTGATTGGATGATGGATTGCTTGATGAATTAGATAATGCTACCACCTGATTAGGTATTTACAGATGCACCTTCCAGTTACAGTAGTTGGATAGTTGTCTCAACTTCAAGCAGAATTTTTTTTTTTTTTTTTTTTTAATTGCTGATGCCAACCACCGGTATATTAAGAAAAATTTTTTTGCCCTGTAGAATCTTTATGCTTTTCTAAAACAAAATTCAGAGTACTGTATAGTGCTAGAAATGCTAGATTGAACATTTTATTGTTTCTGCTCAATTGCAGTCTATTAAGAGTCCCAGAGTTAAAATACATGAATTAATGACCTTTTTTATATCACTTTCCCCTGCCCTGGGAAGTTCTATTCTTACAGGAAAACTTTTATGGCTGCAGTTTATCAGTGAGGTTTACTATATTCCCGACAAGGCACCATAAAAGAAGCCATCACTTCCATGCCTGAAAATTAATTTCAGGTAGCAAAATAAAAATAAGATAAACAGCCTGTTATTAAACATATGTATGTACAGTGCAATACATGTTATCTCATGCCACATCGCAGCAGGTGCACTTTAATAATGTGGGAAATTCAACAGAAAAGCTTTGTGTATCAGCCCCAGTGTGACTTTTCCCTCTATTGTGTTGGGATCCTGTTTTTCTAGGGCATGTAGCTCAATGCTCCAATGTGAATTAGCCAGAAAGTGCACCGTAGCCTAAAGCTGAATTAGGTTCTGGTGAATGGCTGACTGGACTTCCAGCAATGCCTCTAGAGACACATGGGGCTCTCGGTTCTGTGGTGACTGGATTTAGACCTCAGCAGGCACTTCCAGCAAGTTGTTAAATTGCTTTCCTACCAGCTGCAGGAAAGCTGGTCAACCCGGATTTCCCACTAGCCTCCCACAAATGGGCTCAATTCACTAAGCATTACGGTAAAGCAGAAAACTTCCAGCTAGTGACGTTCTCCAAAAATGAAACAAACTGATTAGGTTTATCATTTACAACTGGCAAACACTAACAACATTACTTAAAATTGATAAATGTTTTACAATAATAATTTATAACTATAGTTACATAGTTATTTGGGTTGAAAAAAGACATCCATCCATCGAATTTAACCAGAAAATAAAGTACAACACCAGCCCACCCCCTCACATACCCCTGTTGTTCCAGAGGAAGGCAAAAACGCGTACAAAGCACGGTCCAATTAGCCCCAAAAGGGAAACCATTCCTTCCCGACTCCAGATGGCAATCAGATAAAATCCCTGGATCAACATCATTAGGCATTACCTAGTAATTATAGCCATGGATGTCTTTCAACGCAAGAAAAGCATCTAAGCCCCCTTTTAAATGCAGATCTAGAATTTGCCATAACTACTTCCTGTGGCAATGCATTCCACATCTTAATCACTCTTACTGTAAAGAACCCTTTCCTAAATAAATGTCAAAAACATTATTTTCTCCATGCGCAGATCCTGTCCTCTAGTACTTAGTGAAAGCCTAGAGACAAAAAGCTCATCTGCCAAGCTTTTATATTGCCCTCTGATGTATTTATACATTTTAATTAGATCGCCTCTGAGGCGTCTTTTCTGTAAACTAAACAAACTTAAACTAAATATATTCTGTAAAGTTCCTCTTTAAGCACAATTAGTAGCTCTATTTTCATCAAAACTAGCTAAGAGGTCAATGAGACCTGTAGTGATTTTCTTCAATACGTAGTAGTTAAAGTTCAACTGAAGTGGAAGGGATATGGAGGCTGCCATGTTTATTTTCTTAGCATTCCAATTTGCTGCAATTTACCCAGTGGTAAGTGACACTTTCTTGATAAAGGAAATGCCAACAAAGCACCAGTCTGAAAGTCCTGGCCACAACCATTAACAAGAAAGGGGCAGGGGGGACCTACTGTGCTGCAGGAAGGGGATTGAATAAGTGTTGCACTTGGGGTCTTGGAGGAGTTATTGGCTGCACTTTAGGGACAGGAGGGGGTTAATGGCTGCAATACTGTATGCAGTGCAGTCATTAACCCCCTCCTGGTCCCCAAGTGCAGCCATTAACTTGCTGGGTAGACTTATACTTGAGTCAATAGAAAATTCCAGCTTAAGAGGTTCAAATATCAGAGATGACTTATGAGGATATACAGTACTTTCAAATGCTGTATTTCAACATTTAATACAGAGTTCGTGTGTGTGTGTGTGTGTGTGTGTGTGTGTGTGTGTGTGTGTGTGTGTGTGTGTGTGTGTGTGTGTGTGTGTGTGTGTGTGTGTATATATATATGTCACACACACACACACACACACACACACACACACACACACACACACACACACACACACACACACATATTGCCTGGCAGTCCGGCTGGTCTCATGGTGTGTGTGTGTGTGTGTGTGTATATGTAACACACACACACACACACACACACACACGCGCACACACACATTGCCTGGCAGTCCGGCTGGTCTCATTGTGTGTGTGTGTGTGTGTGTGTGTGTGTGTGTGTGTGTGTGTGTGTGTGTGTGTGTGTGTGTGTGTGTGTGTGTGTGTGTGTGTGTGTGTGTGTGTGTGTGTGTATGTAACACACCACACACACACGTTGCCTGGCAGTCCGGCTGGTTGTTTTTTTTTTTTGTTGTTGTTGTTTTTTTTGTTTTTTTTTTTAGCTGCAATAGAGGCTGAATCACAGACCTGAAACAAGCATGCATCTAAAACAGTCTGACTTCAGTCAGAGCACCTGATCTGCATGCTTGTTCAGGGGCTGTGGTTGAAAGTATTAGAGACACAGGATCAGCAGGAGAGTCAGGCAACTGGTATTATTTTAAAAGGAAAAATCCATATCCTTCTCAGTTTAGGATCCCTTTAAATACTATTCCTCCTCTCGGTCCATGTGGATAGTGGGGAATGACGTAATTCGGCATCCAGCTATTGCTGGAAGCCAAATTACAGTGTTTTTAAAAGCAACTTCAGCTCCGTCTTCTGATGGCACCGAAGTTACTGACTGTGCGCTGCTATAGCCGTAATTCCTATTACAGCCTATGGTGGTGCCAGCTGCTCCCAAATCTCCTGCGCTGTTATCACATCGCTCGTATAGCGTGGGGTATGGTACTGCATTTGCTTGGCCTATTTTTAAAATTAAGACTCCAGCAACCAGAAAGCACACTTGTCCAATATCAGTCGATCCCCGTCAGTCCCAAAAAAAACCGACTCTACTGTATGATTAATAAAAATGTAAAGTTATATCCAGCACATTCATTTTAAAGAGACTCTGTAACAACAAAAACCTCCCCTGGGGGGTACTCACCTCGGGTGGGGGAAGCCTCCGGATCCTAATGAGGCTTCCCACGCCGTCCTCTGTCCCACGGGGGTCTCGCTGCAGCCCTCCGAACAGCCGGCGACAGAGCCGACTGTAGCTTCAATATTTACCTTTGCTGGCTCCAGCGGGGGCGCTGTGGCGACTTTCGGCACGGAAATAGACGGAAATACCCGATCTCCGTCGGGTCCGCTCTACTGCACAGGCGCCGGAAACTTGCGCCTGCGCAGTAGAGCAGTACCCGACGGCGATCGCGTATTTCCGCCTACTTCGGCGCCGACAGCCATCAGAGCGCCTGCGCAGGAGCCAGGAAGGTAAATATTGCGTCACGGCTGTACGGAGGGCTACAGCGAGACCCCCGAGGGACGCAGGACGGCGTGGGAAGCCTCATTAGGATCCTGAGGCTTCCCCCACCCGAGGTGAGTACCCCCCAGGGGCCGTTTTGTCGTTACAGTTCCTCTTTAAGACCATAAATTGTATTTAAATGGCTGCAGAGCTTCAGTTTAATTAGGCATAACATTTTTACCTTATCTACTGATGATAATCCGTTCTTGTATTTCATAGTGCTGTGCTCTGCTGCACTGGCCACCCATTTCTTAAAAGGGCATTTATATTGTAGCTTGTGGCCCAGTGCTCAATACAGATATTGCTTTTGCTTCATTTGAATGCAGCTTGTGTCCTTGCCATTGGAAACTTCAGAGATAAGACGTCAATTCGTTGCTTCCTTATTTTACTTGGTCTTTTATCATTACCACTAGTGGACCTAAGCCCGTTTAAAAATGGGCTTTAGGTCTTTTTTCTACCGCCGCTGGTGGCAGGCAGTGCGCATGTGTGCACGCAACCGCCACGCGCGCACCCGGCCGCCTCGCCTACCCACTCACCTCGCTCCTTGGTCCCGTCCAGCTGTCCAGCAAAAAACCAGGGACACAGGGACAGCTGCTGGACACAGTGACAGTAGGGTTTTATTATAGAGGATGCAACGACCTAGCATGTGTGATGCTAAGACTTGTGTTCACACACACACCACACCACACACACACCACACCACACACCACACACACACACGACTGTTCTTCAAAAGATACTTTGCTGCTTTGCATTCATGTGCCATAATGTCAGTGAATGCACACCTTTGATATCCATATTTGCACTTGGTCCAGAAACAGTCTTTGATCACTGCAAAATGTGTTTTAATTGCTTGCATGTTATGTAAGAAGAAGACAAACAGAATTTTAATGTGTTGATAATATGAGGCTAGAACAGCAAACACAACTCAAGATTAATTACCCTACTTAATGAACAGAATGCGTGTTTTTAATATAGTGTAAAACCAAGCTGATCACTGCTAAGTTAGTATAGCTGTGGGGTCCATGAAAAACACTTAGCTGCTTCATTTGCCTTTTACTTTGTTTTTAATCAAGGTTGGCTGCCCAGTGTGTCCTCGTAAACCGTGGGAGCTTGTTAATATGGTTTTATGATCTTAGGGACGCATCACAAGCAGTGATCGCTTTGTCTCTGTAATAAAATAAACCAGTAATCTTTCCTTCTTGAATATTTTATACAAGAAATGTGAGAGCGCTTTCACGTCTTTATATTTGTATTTCTACTATTATTTGTAATGGATTTATGGTTGACACAAGTAGTGGACGAAAGGAATAATTTATTGCATATGTTTTTAAAGAGGAAATTAACTGAATGTAACTTTCATTAAAATAGCTTACTTTTTTACATTACTCTATGAATCATTTAGTCATTGTTTGTTTGCCTGTTGCAAACGTTTTTCTCTCCAAAATTTAAGTTCTAAAATGTATCATAGGTGTGGAATGTTTGTTTGTCAGGCGTGCTGAAGTGAGTAGAACCACCTGGTCTCCCAGAGTGCACTGGGGCAGAGTGCTGTGTGACATCATAGGGGTTACATATGGGGTTATATACCGATATACAGAAATACTGTATATGCATACTAGTAAAAAGGCCTGCCTGTTAAATAATGGCGCTATGGCAATAGATGCGTGCTGCGTGTGCGCCCACCCAACGCGCGAACCTGTCCCGACTGCTCCCGAAACCCGTCCATGGCCGCACGCCACGCATGCGCATCAGGCACAACGCACGGACATAGGGACAGGGAAGTTATTATATAGGGTAGGAAGTGTTTCAGATGCTAAAACCAGGGTGATTGGTTTAAAACTGGGTATCCTGAATAATGCATTACATTCTACTATATGTTGATGCTGTGCCTCTTTAACGATTTCAGCTGCCCGGACGTGATCCTCACGTCCAGGCGGCTGCTCTGCTGCAGAGGCGCGCTTCGGTGTGTCCCCGTGCTGTCCCCCGGTAGCCCTGGGGTCAGGGAACGGGAAAACAGTTCACCGATCTAAGTTGCCAGCAGAAAAAACGACTGTTTCTAATCAGAGACCGCAGTTTTTCTAAAAAAAAAAATGCATGTGAAGGGGGTATACTACGAACATTTTTTTAAATTATAAGCTTGTAAATAGTGAGGGGCGCAAAACTGAAAAAATGCACCTTTATTTCCAAATAAAATATTGGCGTCATACATTGTGATAGGGACAACATTTAAATGGTGTAATAACCGAGACAAACAGGCAAATAAAATACATAGGTTTTAATTATGGTAGCATGTATTATTTTAAAGCTAAAATGGCTGAAAACTGAGAAATAATAATTTTTATTTTTTCTTAATATTCATGTTAAAATGTATTTATAAAAAAATTATTCTTAGCAAAATGTACCACCCAAAGAAAGCCTAATTAGTGGTGGAAAAAAGAAGATATAGATCAATAATTTGTGATAAGTAGTGACAAAGTTATTAGTGAATGAATGGGATGTGAAGATTGCTCTGATGCATAAGGTGAAAAATCCCTGCGGGCTGAAATGGTTGTGATTAGCTGCTACATTTTTAACTATCTAACTAAGCCAATATGATCATTTAACAGTCTTGCAGATTTTTGAATAATGGGCACATTAGACATGAATTGTTTTCATGTGCCGGATGAATATGGAATTAGTTCAAGGGCGGTCAGGAACCTTAAGCAACCTGCAGCTAGGGCATCTCCCATCCGCTAATCACTGTTGCTCAAC
Organism: Hyperolius riggenbachi; assembly: GCF_040937935.1. NCBI lineage: Eukaryota > Metazoa > Chordata > Amphibia > Anura > Hyperoliidae > Hyperolius > Hyperolius riggenbachi. The sequence continues at coordinate 124,932,100 of NC_090650.1, forward strand.
AGTTGTTAGTTTTCCTAAACCTTTGAGAACTGCATGCTGTCCATGGTGGAGTTAATGAATCATGGCCTATTGCTACTGCTCTTCATAGAGAACGAGGAAAAAAGTCTGGACCATCAATCACATTACAATTTTTTTAAAGATCTAGTACTTACCCGGGGCTTCCTCCAGCACCTGGCAGCCGCTATGTCCCACGCTGCAGCTCTGTTCTCAGCCTCTGGCTCCCGGTCCCCTTCAGTGTCAGGTCGTCCTCTACTGTGCCTGCGCGAGCGCTGCTATCAAAGTCCACATTGTCTGGAGTGTACTGCCCAAGCGCAGCAGTGGTTGAGAGCAGAGCTGCGGTGTGGGACAAGGCATCTGCCAGGGGCTGGAGGAAGCCTCGGGTAAGTAGATCTTTTTTTTTTTTTTCTTTTCTTAGCTAGCCTGAACATTTCCATGAATGCTTTACAATAATAGTATTCAGAGCAGCTTTTTTTGTCAGTCAGTTGTCACTCAGGTAGCACAGGTGGATGTCAATTGTTGGAAGGCAACTGGAAAGAGATGTGGCAAAGGTGAGGAGGTGGCTGTTATCTGACCAGTGTTGAGTTCACACTTCTTCTAGCCATCCTGTGGTAATTGAAGGGGCCTATTCACAGTTATATATTACGGTTTTCCTGCCAAAACAGGAAGTACAGCCACAGAAATTTTGGTAATTGAATACAATTTTTATTCTCATCTTAAAATAGAGTGAAAAAAAAAGCCCTCTCTATAAATTCCTTGTGATCATGGGTATAGGAAGTCGCTCCCTTCAAAGCCATGACTAGTGAGGTTGGCTGCCTGGCACTTTGGAAATACAGCTTCTACTCTTCACAGACAAACCGTGCAGAAATAATTCCCAACATTTTTGAAGGTCATCTTATTCAAGAACTGCCCTCCCCAGTGATGAGAAGCAATTAGCAGGGATGATAAATGAAGTGCGGAGTTAAGAATTATGCAACTTTATGCCGCTTTAAAATGTACCAATCAGATCTCACCTGGGCTTAGTTTGATTGGTCCTTTTTTATTCGAATTTATTTTTTATTTATATAGTGCTGATATCTTTCGTAACGCTGTACATAGTAAAAAAAACAAAGATTGGGGAACAAGGCTACTTGAGAAGTTAGACACTATACAATCATGACATCCAGCAATACAAGTACAAATACATAATGAGTTCAGTATTCTCCCCAGAATTTTTTCCAATCGGGTGGCATGAAAAAAATAGCCGGGTGGGGAGTGATGACAGAATGCACGGCAGGCACGTCTCTGCACAACTCTGCTTACAGCACACAAGGAGGTGAGCCGATGACAGCCGGGTGCTCACCAAAGCTAGCCGGGTGGAGCATCCGGCTAAAAGAGCATGGGGAGAACACTGTGAGTTGATATGTGGTTTGAGATATCACTATGATAAATTATAGCAAACAATAGGATGAAGTCCATTCCCTTGCAAGCTTGCAGTCTAACCTTTTTTTGTTTACATTTGCATAACTAAGCATTATTTGCATCTCCTTAGCAATCAGTGTTGCATTTCCAAACACCCTGATTGCTGCTGCAAGGGATGTACATATTAGAATTATTAATTATTTACAATTCATTAAAAAGCCCTGTTATTGTGTTTAGAATATTGTAGCGGTTGCTGCTGGATTCTGTGATGGCCTCCAGTGTGGCGATAACACCAAAGCTGCTGTTATACGTCTAGGACTCATGGAAATGATTGCTTTTGCCAAAATCTTCTGCAAAGGCAACGTGTCAACTGCTACGTTCCTGGAGAGCTGCGGGATTGCCGATCTTATCACCACTTGCTATGGAGGACGCAACAGGAAAGTGTCTGAGGCATTTGTGAAAAGTGGCAAGGTATTTATGTGATTTCTTGACTATTAGACGACACATCTGATAGAACACAAAGCCTAATCTACCAAGTAAATTTGAAGAAATTTGATCTCTTGCATCAGTACGCTACTCACAGGGCTGGGTGTGTTCTCATCCATGAAAGTATTCATTGATTATATTAATTTATACCATATGGTTCAGTTCTGCCTTTGGACTTCTTTCCTCCTCTAGTCTCTCGTCATCAGTGAGAACTACTTGTTTAAATAATGATCGGTAGTTCTTCATTTATATTTATACTGTATAGCTCTGAAATAGAGGATGGTGTTTATCTGCACTTTGTTATTGAACAACTTGAACACTTTTACAAAGATGGTGTCCCCTATTTCAGTACAGGGGAACACTTTAAATATTAGTCAAAGTGTGCCGCACTGACCTGAGACATAGGCACATATAGTATTAAGCCTAGTTCGAATTTGTGAAACAGAGAGAACACCAAGAGCCCAATATAGTAGTGGCTGGATAGTGTAATGGTTAAGGGCTCTGCCTCTGACACAGGAGACCTGGGTTCAAATCTCGGCTCTGCCTGTTCAGTAAGCCAGCACCTATTCAGTAAGGAGTTTCTTGGGCAAGTCTCCTTAACACTGCTACTGCCTACTGAGTGCGCTCTAGTGGCTGCCTCGCAAGCGCTTTGAGTCCGACAGGAGAAAGGCGCTATACAAATCCTGCCATTATTATAGTGTAGTATGTACTGGTAAGGTATAATTGATAGAGTAATAATATTAATTTAATACTCACAAACCAGGGTTACCAAGTAGGCAACCACTGTCAAAGCAGGTGGGGAGATTGTCCTGACCCTACTCAGGATTAAAAAGTCGCTCTCTGTAGTTGAAGAAGGAAGGGTACAACCCTCCACCAAGGGTGGACTTGATGTAGATAATAGGATAACAGAGGCGCCAATAGGATAAAAAACACTAAAAGAACTTAAAAACCCATCTTGGTAATAGAGGAGGCAGTGGTGGACTCACCCCCTCCAAGCAGAACACACGACTGTGGATTTTCAGTCAAAACTATTTTATTGGATACTCCAAATAAAGTGCAACGCGTTTCACGGGATACAAACCCGCTTCATCAGGCAATAACAGATAGGAGTAAACAGCATCTGCCAGTATCAACACTGAGCGCCTCTGTCTATCTGTCACAGAGGCGCTCAGTGTTGATGATACTGGCAGATGCTGTTTACTCCTGCTGTTTACTCCTATCTGTTATTGCCTGATGAAAACTGAGAAAACTGTATTTAATTTTTTTTACAAAAACACGCACGATTCTGTATAGTTTCAAACCCTGCCAAAAGCCTCCATCAGAGCATTCTAACACTTTCAGAGTAGAAGAAAATAAGCATGCTATGCTGTAGCCTGTTTAGGACTAGGAACTTAGATCTGTTTTATTTTTTAGTTATGTTGTATAAACCTTGTAGTCAGGTTTAAATATAATGTGCGCTCTCTCTCTCCTGGCTCTGTAATGCTGGGAATACACGGTTTGTTTCTGGCTCTTGATTCTCCTCTCAATCGTTTGGTTTTTTTTGCCGCTCTATTCTGCAGTTGATTCTCTTATCTTCTGCTTGTTTTTCTTATCTTTTCCTATTCACTTCTATCAGAAATCGAGCGGCCAAAGAATCGAAAGAGAGATCGGATATGTCGGAAATTATCTATCGAACCATCTAATCACCTCAAAAACAAACCGTGTATTCCCAGCGTTAAAGGACAACTGACGTGAGAGGGATATGGAGGCTGCTTTATTTATTTTCTTTTAAACAAAACCAGTTGCCTGGCAGCCCTGCTGATCCTATGCCTCTAATTCTAGTTATACACTATTAGATTTTCTGGCAGATCGATTATTTCCAACATGGCAGATTTGATTTCCGATCGATTTCCGATAGGAGTGAATGGAAAGCAATCAGAAATCGATCGGAAATCAGATGGGACATAATCGAGCTGACTGTAAATTTGCCATAATAACAGGCATAATACCTTTAACCATAGATTCTAAACAAGCATGCAGATCAGATGCATGCTTGTTTCAGGGGTGTGATTTAGAGACTACTGAAGTATAAAATCAGCCATGGACCCTGAACAAGCCTATGCAGTATGCCCCTACTTGCTTCAAGGCATCCATCATCATTCCTGTCCCGAAAAAAAAGCTCGGGGCTTCTGACCTAAACAACTTCAGGCCCGTGACCCTAACATCAGTGGTCATGAAGATCTTTGAAAGAGCTGTCCTGTCGCTGCTCAAGAACGCTACTCTGGACCGACTGGACCCTCTCCAGTTCACGTACAGGGAAAAGCGGTCCACTGACGATGCTATTAACATCGGCCTGGAGTTTATCACTGACCACCTCGACAGGCCGAGCTCATATGCTAGAATTCTTCTATTGGACTTCAGCTCGCCTTTAATACTATCTGTCCCCGGATTCTGCATGACAATCTCACAGAGCTAAATGTGCATCCAACCCTTGGTCTCTGGATCATAGACTTCCTCTCGAACAGGTCCCAGGTTGTTAAGCTGGGCGACCCATCCTCCAGACCCAGAGTGACCAACAATGGAGCCCCTCAGGGCTGCGTCTTGTCACCATTTCTGTTCTCTCTATACACGAATAACTGCATATCCACAGATGACTCATCATCATCATGAATCATCAAATTTGCGGACGACACCACAATTGTTGGCCTTGTGAGGTGGGAACGATGAGCAGGCTTACCGCAAGGAGGTAGACAGAATCTGCAATTGGTGCAATGAGAATGGGCTAGTTCTTAAAGAGAACCCGAGGTGGGATTTTATTATGCTAGTGGGGCACAGAGGCTGGTTGTGCACACTAACGCTAGCCTCTGTTGCCCCATGGTGTGCCACCGCTATACTCCCCCGCAGTGCTGGCGACACAATGTTTACCTAAGCCTGTCTGTTAGCGCCTCTCCCCCGCCTCCTCCGTATTGGCGCTACCCGCCCGAGTCCCTTCCCTCCCGCTGATTGGAGGGAAGTGACGTGGGCGGGTAGCGCCGATACGGAGGAGGCAGGGGAGCGGCGCTGACAGACAGCGCTTAGGTAAACATTGTGCTGGCGACACGCTGCGTGTCGCCAGCACTGCGAGGGGTATAGCGGCGCGCAGGGGGGTCTTGGAGGCACACCATGGGGCAACAGAGGCTGGTGTTAGTGTGCACAACCAGCCTCTGTGCCCCACTAGCATAATAAAATCCCACCTCAGGTTTTCTTTAACACTGCCAAAACAGTGGAGATAGTCATTGATTTCAGGAAGCACGCCAGTATTCCTCCCCCGATATATATTGAGGGCACCGAGGTCGCTAGGGTTCCCAGCGTCCGCCTCCTGGGCACAACCATCTCTGACCTGACCTGGAGGGCAAACACTACCGGAACCCAGAGGAAGGTACCTCAAAGACTCTTCTTCATTCGCCAACTAAAGAAGTTTGGTATGGCCCATGAACTTCTGAGGTCCTTCTACTCTGCAACAATCGAGTCGGTCGTCTGCTCATCCATTCTTGTCTGGTTCGCTATCTGCATCACCAGCGACAGATATAAACTCCAGAGGGTCATCAGCTCAGCGGAGAGGATTATTTGAAAACCCCTCCCCCTCTAGATCTCATCTACAACACCAGACTGCGTAATAGAGCATTGAAAATTGTGGGCGACCCCTCTCACCCTGGTCACAATTTTTTCAGCCGTCTCAAACTGGGCCGGTCCATCCCTGCTAAGACTACCAGGCGCATGAACACTTTTTCCCCCACAGCCGTTAGACTCTTGAACTCTGCCCATTCCACTGACACCCCCCTTGCTGCCATCTACGGACTAATACCTGACTTCGGCTGCGGCTGCTCTTGTTTACCGCCTTGCCTGGTTGTACTACAATTAATATCTTCTGCTCAGTAGCGTCACTAGGTGGGTGCGGACCGCACCAAGTGTCACTAGCAGAGGGGGGTGACAGCAAGCTCCAGGCTAAGGGAGAGTGAAGTAAGCTAAATATAGACCAGGCTAGTGCCTGCTGTATTTCTCTCTCCCACTCTTCTCCCTTCTGGCTGCTCCTTGTTGAGCTGATAACAGAGTTCAGAGGCTACCAGGACCACATGGTGATCATTTTAACACCCCCCCCCCCCCCCCCCCCCTATAACAAGCAACGTTACTGCATAGTGAGGTTGGAGGTTCATGGCGTAAAAGGGGGTGACACCATGAGTTTCTGCACCGGGTGACACCAACCCTAGTGACGCCTCTACTTCTGCTACTCACTGCTATTCCTGCTAGACCCGCAATTGTGCTATTGCAAATGTTGTATTACTCTTGTTCTGTTGCATTGCTCTTGTTCTGTTGTACTACTCTGTATCATCTTGTCTGTTGTATTACTATCTCTGTGCCAATCAATGTGCCAAATCCAATTCCGGGCACAGTCCGACTGTGCTTGGTGAAATAAATTCTGATTCTTCAGTAGTCTCTAAATCGCACCCCTGAAACAAGCATGCATCTGATCTGCATGCTTGTTTAAAATCTATGGTTAAAGGTATTATGCCTGGTATTATGGCAAATTTACTGTCAGATCGATGATTTCCAACATGTCCCATCTGATTTCCGATCATTTTCCGATCGATTCACTCCTATCGGAAATCAGATCTGACATGTTGGAAATAATCGATCTGCCAGAAAATCTCATAGTGTGTACCTAGAATTAGAGGCAGAGGATCAGCAGAGCAGACAAGCAATTTGCATTGTTTAAAAGGAATTATGGCTGCCATATTATTTCCTTTTACGCAATACCAGTTGCCTGGTTGTCCTGCTGATCCTTTGCTTCTAATACTTTTAGACATAGATCCTGAACCAGCATGCAGCAGAACGGGCGTTTCTGACATTCTTGTCAGATCTGACAAGATTAGGTGCATGCTTGTTTCTGGTATGAGTTAGACACTACTGCAGCCAAATAGATCCAACAAGACTGCCAGGCAACTGGTATTGTTTAGAAGGAAATAAATATGGCACCCTTCATATTCTTCTCACTTCAATTGTCCTTTAAGACTGCTGTCCTATAAGTAAGCATCAACATAAGTTTATGTATTGTGCATATGATGAGAGCCTTTATAGATTGATAATGATGCACTATTAACTCTTTGTGTTAGGTTTCTGAACCCTAAACATAATAAACTATAACGTTGCCTTCTTAGAACAGAAGGTATTTACAATAATTCAGCTTTAATTGAGCAAGGGTAGTTCCCCATGATGCATCCCTCCTGAATATGAAAATCACTTCTTTATGCCCCTAAAAGCCATACACACACACCAAGAACCGCTGATGTATAGCGAGCCTATAGCATATACATTTGTCTTAGTAAAACGTCCAAAGGGAGCTGCAGGGATAAAAAAAAAAAAATTGCCCCAGAATGCACAGCGGCTAGTTCTCGGATAGGTTCACAAAGGGTTTGAGAATAAAAGAAGTAGAAGTAAGGCTGGAATCGTGCTTTACTTGCAGTGTAAAATAGAATACATATATTTTGACGGCACTTTTTTTCATTTTAAAATGATTTTAATTTTGAGTTTCATCCCTCTTTTTAAGTTCCAAATAACTTTGAGGCTGTTTTTTTTTGCCATTATTCCTCCCCCTGCAAAAGATGTGTGCTGATTGATTCAAGTAAAGGCTAATCTGTTGCCTGCAGGTTCCTTTGAACCCTCCTGCATTCTGTGTTGGTAAACTCGCAGCTTGCTGTGTGCAGTCAGTTTGCATATCTCTGCATGTGTTACTTGGCTGTCTGTTACTGAAGAGATTCATTTACTGCGTCCTGCAGCTGCATCCCCTCCCTGCGGTGCCACATTCCTCTGGAGAATCATCAAATCTTTCCAACTGTGGAACTGGCAAAAAAGTCATCGCTTTGCTTTCAAAACCGCAGTAATGATTTTATGAAATGCTAATTTTCTGTCAGTTGTATTCCATTTTTTGTATGAATTTTTAATTCATTTTTGTAATTTACATTTGTCTTAATGAAGTTGTTTTAGCAGCGACTTCATATTTGTATTCATTGCAAGAGCTGTTTTTCTTTCGCTTAGGGCTGCACCTCAGCACATGGCTGGCAGGAGCATTTTCCAACACAAGTTACAGAAAGTTGTTTAGACTAAAAGACTCAAAAAAAAAAAAAAATACATACAAGGGTCACCGGAAAGCAACAGCCATATTTCTTTCAATTAGGGAAATATGATACACACTGTATATTCTACTTCTCCACATAACCACCTCCTCAATTTAAAGCGTAACTGTAATTACTTTTTAAACACATTGTTTCACTTACCTGGGGCTTCTGCAAGCCCTCAGCAGCCATCCTGTCCCGCGCCGGTCCTGCCCGAGCCTCCGTTCTCCTGCTGCCAGCTACTTTCGGTTTGGCCGCCGGGCCACTGCGCCTGCGCTGCTCTGGCCACGCGTATCCTTTCTTCGCGTCCCCTGCTATTGCAGAGGGGAACGCGAAAAGATATGCTTGGCAAGGCTGCTCTGGCATCGTCTTAGAAGTCTAGGAACGGAGCTGGCGGCGAGAGAACGGAGGCTCGGGCAGGACCGGCGCGGGACAGGGCGGCTGCTGGGGACTTGCAGAAGCCCCAGGTAAGTGAAACAATGTGTTTAAAAAGTAATTACAGTTCCGCTTTAAGCACATATCTTTCTACAGTTTTTAATACCCTTGTAGTAGCATCACACTCCTAACCTATGGGATAGAGGAATTGAAGGGGGGGGGGGGGGGGGGGGCTTCATGTTAAAGAGAATCTGTACTCTAATATTCTTACACTAAAAAGCATACCATTCTATTCCTTATTTTCTCCTGTGCCCCTCTGTGCTGTTTCTGCCACTCTCTGCTGCAATCCTGGCTTGCAATTAACAGTTTTAGGCAGTGTTTACAAACAAACTAACCAGCTTGTGATAGGCTCACATAAACAGAGTGTGTGAGTCATACAGAGTGTGCAGGGGGCCTGCAGAGGGTGTGTATCGCTTCTATCCGATCACAAGCAGCCCTGCACATTCCACACATTCAAGCCTTAGCCAGACAGACACGACAGAGGAAAGATTTATTACAGAGACCGTGCAATTAGGAAAGGCTGCAGTAAGCCAGAGCACATTAGAACAGGCATAGGAACTTATAGGATAGAAGAACTCTTTAGTACACTCTCTGTACACTCATGCGACTATAGTCGTTTGAAACGATCGTTCCCCGATCCTTTCAAACGACGATCGTTTGAAAAAAAGCAGCCAACGACCATTAAGTCTGACGGACGAGCTAGATCGTTCAAAACGAATGATCTAGCTTGGCGGATTTTTCCCAACGACGATCGTTTGCAAAAGTAGTACATCGTTGGAAACGATCGTTCGTACTAGGCTTGACATGCGCATTTCACTATTTCTCCATGAAACTTTTCATTTTTATGCGCAGGCGCAATAGTTACTTTTACTTGATGTAACCTTCTAACGATCAGATCGTTACACACATTTTAAAACTTTACTTAGGTCGTTCTTTCATCAATTAAAAGTTCGTTCGTCGTTCTCAATGAACGATCGTTGTTGCATGTGTGTACGTAGCATAAGGCTGAAAAAAATTTGTTACAGAGTCTCTTTAATGATGCTGAACAAACAGTTACTGGAGTTCTGCAGTCATATCACAAGCAGTGCAGGGAGAGGAGAGGTTAACCTGACCAGTGCAAGCTAAAACTTTAAACTGTGCGAGTTAAAATACTTTGCATGACAGGTAAAATTAAACAGCTGTTACTCTTTGAAAGACCTTTGTAGTTGGCTTCAAATATAAAAAAAAGTAATGCATAAGGATTTTAAAAACTATAAATCATGTCATTGAACATGACAGGGAATGCAGCAAACTTTCTTTTGAGAAGTTGAATTCTGAGGGGAAGGTGAAGGCAAAGTTACTAAAGTGTTCTTTAGCTCTGCTGGGAAAGTTATGTTGACTTATGCGTTTTTGTTTTGCTCTACTGTAATTTAAAGCTTGTCATAGGGTTAACTTCACAGAAGAGTTTTCTTTACTGCTTTCTGTACCCATTTGACTATGTAATTACTGTGGAACTGTAACTTTCCTGTGAGCACCTGCAAGCATAGTAACCATTTGTCCCTGTGCTGCAGAGCATTGAAGAACTGGAGCAGGAGATGCTCAATGGGCAGAAGCTTCAAGGACCTCTGACCTCAGCTGAAGTCTTCCGCATCCTGCAACAGAAGGGCATGGTTGATAAGTAAGTATCTGCAAGTTTAGTATAACACTGTAGAAACGAGGGAAAAAGGGCACGTCATCTGAAGAACCGGTTACTGTTTCTGTTTTGTTTCAAGGACAACAATAAAGATATGAGTTGCAAATTCAAAATAAAGGTTAATAAATAGGTAATCAAAGTTCACCGCTACATACAAACTTTCGATATTTCTAGGTTAAAACAGTTGCTTTGGCAAAAAATTCCAAACCTTGTGCAGGGATACCCTCATCGTTACTGCTTTTCCTGCAGTTATATGCCCAGTCAGACCAATAGGGATGCTCTGCGGCAAGTTGAAATAATATTTTTATTTTTTTATGAGGCTTAAAGAAAACCAGAGATAAACATACTTAAAAGATTTATACATACCTGGGGCTTCATCTGGGCCCCATCTGCATGAATCACACCCACACCACCGTCCTCAGTCTTCTCCAACTTCTGTACCGGGTCCCATAACTTCAGCCAGTCTACGCAAGCACAGTGCGCTCTCCCTGTCTCTCTCGGGCAGAGAATAGTACTGCGCAGGCACTGTACTATTCTCAGCTGGATAAAGCGCTCTGCGCTTGTTCAGACTGGATTCGACTGGCCGAAGTTTCGGGACCCAGTACAGAAGTTGGAGAAGACTGAGGATGGTGGCGTGGGAGGGATCCGTGTGGATGGGGCTAGAGGAAGCCGCAGGTATGTATAAATCTTTTATGTACCGTATATACTCGCATACAAGCAGAATTTTTGACCCCCAAAAATGGGGTCAAAAGTTGGGGGGTCGGCTTGTATGCGAGTCTTCCCTGGTGGTATAGTGGTTAGTGGTGGGTGGTCCGCGCAGGGGGCAGGAAAGAGCGGTTCCCTTGGTAACGGCGATACAGATCGCCGCTATAGGGAGCTGCGCTCATTCCTGCCCCCTGCATCGTCACAGCAGCAGCGCCGGGCGCGCTGCTGTGATACACTCTGAGAAAGTTTCAGAAGGGGAACGCGGATTAGGAAGCGGCCGCTGCCTAAGCAGGTAATAGCGGCGGCCGCGGGGGGAGCGGGGAGCTGGGGGGGAGCACTACCTACCTATGCTGGGCACTATACTGGCTAAACTGGGCACTATACTGGCTAAACTGGGCACTATACTGGCTAAACTGACTGGGCACTATACTGGCTAAACTGGGCACTTTACTAGCTAAACTGGGGACTATACTGGCTAAACTGGGCACTTTACTAGCCATACTGGGGCACTATACTAGCTAAACTGGGCACTATACTGGCTAAACTGGGCACTATACTGGCTAAACTGGGCACTATACTGGCTAATCTGGGCACTATACTGACTAAACTGGGCACTATACTGGCTAAACTGGGCACTTTACTAGCCATACTGGGGCACTATACTAGCTAAACTGGGCACTATACTAGCTAAACTGGGCACTATACTGGCTAAACTGGGCACTATTCTGGCTAAACTGGGCACTATACTAACTAAACTGGGCACTATACTGGCTAAACTGGGCACTTTACTAGCCATACTGGGGCACTATACTAGCTAAACTGAGGCACCACCTACCTATACTGGGCGCTATACTGGGCACTATACTGGCTATACTGGGCACTATACTGGCTATACTGGGCACTATACTGGCTATACTGGGCACTTTACTAGCTATACTGGGCACTATACTAGCTATAATGGACACTACCTACCTATACTGGGCACTATACTAGCTATACTGGGACACACTGGGGGGCTGCACCAATCCAGCATTTCCTACCCCCGGTTTATATGGGGGTCAATCATTTTTCCCTCTTTTTTCAGGGAAAAGTTGGGGGGTCGGCTTATATGCGGGTCGGCTTATATGCGAGTATATACGGTGTGTTTATCTCTGGTACACTTTAAGGCTCATACACATGTCCAGCTTGATGCACAACATGACCAACCACACAACAAGTTGTTTACCTGACAAGTACACACACAAACCAACTAAACAACCAACTTGCTTAAAGAGAAACTCCGACCAAGAATTGAACTTTATCCCAATCAGTAGCTGATGCCCCCTTTTACATGAGAAATCTATTCCTTTTCACAAACAGACCATCAGGGGGCACTGTATGACTGATATTGAGGTGAAACCCCTCCCACAAGAAACTCTGAGGACCGTGGTACTCCTGGCAGTTTCCTGTCTGTGAACCTTGCTGCATTGTGGGAAATAGCTGTTTACAGCTGTTTCTAACTGCCAAAAAAGCATGCAGCAGCTACATCACCTGCCAACAGTAAAAATGTCACCATGTAATAAATGTCAGAATGTAAATCGGGGATTTAAAAAGATTTTACAATGGGCAAACACTGTCTAAACATTTATACATAATTATTGTAAAAATGAAGCACTTTTTTTTTTTATTACATTATTTTCACTGGAGTTCCTCCTTTAAATAATATGCGTGCAAGCTAAACAACAAACTGCACAACATGTCCGCATTCAAAAACAAAGTTGTTCAAAAGGCTTATACACACATTCTAACCTGCATGATTGTTGGGCAGATTGATCCACCGGTTGGATCTGGCAAATAAACAGTTATCAGTTGGTCATCTGGTTGTCAGCTATACACATACCCAGCTTATCTTCCAACAGACAAGTGTGGAAGATAGTTGGACCGATTGTTGGTACGTGTTTATGAGCCTTTATTTGAATCTTCCGATTGCTTTCTTATTGGTTCACACCATAAACCAATAGAATGCACTAGCAGGAAATTTAAATGCTCACTGACTAAAGGTAGCCGTGACTTGGTGGGCGATCGACCATCCAATTCGATTATTATAATCAAATTAAAATCTGTGTCACCAAGTGCATGCCCGACCGACAATGCATAAGTCGATCGTGCATGCGGCAAGATGTTGGGCCGACTTGCTCGATCGGTGGCACGGCGGCAACGGCATGCAACTCCAGGATGAACGACAAACGCGATAATAGCTCCGGAGCTGTGTCGTAACGCAGACATTACTTGTCCACTGCTTCCGCTTGTCCCTGCTGGCTCAGGACGCATTCCTCTGTTCATACACATGTGCCCCACGTGGTTTTCTAGTTTTCTAGGCCACAGGATTGATGTCAGACGTCATACATGCGGCCACCTTACTAGGCAACCACGTGCCGCGCATGTTTGAATAACAGTACGCCTGGAGCCAGCGGGGTTAAGTGGCGGTCGCGGACAGGTAATGTATAACATGCACTGGGCACCAGGGGGGGAAACTTAACATTAGGGGGAAAGAGTTGGGGTGGGGAGGCGGTCAGATGCGGCGTCACAAGGCCGATTCCTGATTGATTTCAGCATGATGTGATGTATCGGCAGCTGAGAGATCTCTCTCTAATCAGATTTCATTAGAGAGAGATTTGTCTCTAGGTTGAATCTGCCCATCATCGCTAGATGTATGGCCAGCTTAGTACTTAAAAACAATTTATAATAAAACTAGCAAATTTATTTTAAATTAGGCACAGGTTGTTGGATAGGTGTGTTTTAGCAGCATATTTACATGTCTCTGTATGAGCGTTAGCATCTTTTGCAAATAAGGCCTTGTTCACACTAAATACGTGTTGCCGTGCGCAATTCGGCACCACTTATGGGGTGCGATCAGCTAGTACATCAGAAGTGCATAGACTGCATTGTCTGATGTTCAGACTATAAGCAATGCGCTACACTTTTGCGAAGCACAGCGCTGACCCATTCACGGTAGTGAATGGGATCAGCAGCGCACAGTGTAGCAGATGGCATATAATCGTGCGCATTGCGTTAAGACCGCACTGCCATTCTGCGTTTAACAATGTGAATGAGGCCTAAAGCTGGTTTTAAGTGTAAACCTTAATCCTTGTATAGCATCATTCTCCTATTGGACTTGTATTTTGAGAGCTGCAGACACTGACATGCACAGTAGGTCATCCTGGAACATCCCTCATATAGGGGTGTGGACCAGGGGAAAGGCAGGGCCGTTTTTAGACAAAGGCATTCCTATGCACATTGTGTATTGTGATTGGCTACAATAAGAACACAGGCTTGGAAATAATAGGTGGTGATTGAGTGAGTGTGGATTATTTAAAATAAAGGTATCATGATTATGTAATCTAGGTAGGAGTTTGGGGGGGGGGGGGGTGTTTGGGGGGAGGTTCAACCTCAATTAGAACTTTTTTTTTTTCTGTTCCATTATAAATCCCTGGGTAATGCTGGGCATACACTGCTCGATTTTGAGCCATTAACCTGCTGAGCGGTCTGGACGAGCTCAGCTCGTCCAACACCGCCAGAGGCTGCCGCTCAGGCCCTGCTGGGCCGATTTCAACCAAATAAAAAGCAGCACACGCAGCCGGCACTTTGCCAGCCGCGTGTGCTGCCTGATCGCCGCTGCAGCGCGGCGATCCGCCGCGTGCAGCGGCGAAAGAGGGTCCCCCCAGCCGCCCGAGCCCAGCGTAGCCGGAACAAACAGTTCCGGCCAGCGCTAAGGGCTGGATCGGAGGCGGCTGACGTCAGGACGTCGGCTGACGTCCATGACGTCACTCCGCTCGTCGCCATGGCGACGAGGGAAGCGAAACACGGAGGGCCGCTCATTGCGGCCTTCCGTGTTATCTCTTGCCTCCGGAGCGCCCTCTAGTGGGCTTTCATGCAGCCAACTTTCAGTTGGCTGCATGAAATAGTTTTTTTTTTTATTTAAAAAAAACCCTCCCGCAGCCACCCTGGCGATTTAATCAGAACGCCAGGGTGGTTAAGATGGCTCGATTAGATAATTTCTGACACATCCAATCTCCCGCCACTCGTTTCGCCACTCGATTCTGGATTCAAGTGAATGGAAAAAGATAAGAAATATGAGCGGAAGATAAGATAATTGACTGCGGAATCGAGCTGTGAAACGATGGAGCGGCAAAATCGAGCTGTGTATGCCCAGCATAAGTGTAAGCGGGGGTGATGATAATCTGTGGGTGGGCAAAAAAATGGGGCTCGTAACTTTTCTAGGGCTGTGGACTGTTGGGAAAGTATGAGTGACATTCAAAAGCAGTCATCTACTTGCTCAAGGTGAGGATGAGCTCCTTGTCCATAACACTGCCCACAATATTATAGAGCATGAAGATTGAATTTGCTTTGAGGGTGAGTCTCGCGTCGGTGGATTTTTGGATATACGTTGCCGCCTAGCTAGTGCTTAGGTGTTTACGAAGCACTAAGATGAAGAATTGTAATGTACAAGTCAGATTACTAAACTCACCTACACTTAGGGCCCATTCACACTAGAAATTGCAAAATGCTAGTACTAGCATTTTGCTTGAGTTATTTTACCGCGATAAGCGCGGTAAAAATTACTGGACACTTCTGCGATTCCAGAGAGATCGCGGTCAGCGCTTTTATAAGCACTGTGCCACTATCGTTCCAGGATCACCTCCAGAGCGCTGAAGGTAATGCGTTTGCGATTGACGCTAATCGCAAAACGCCTGCGATCGGCGCCAGTCGCAGCAGTGAGAACACTGCCATTGAATTACATAGCACTAGCACTTTAAAAAGCACTGGCGTAAGTGTGAATGGCCCTTAAAATGGTAGAAATTAGCGTGATAAAATCACTGTACACTTCGGCAATTCAGAGCGATTGCGATCAGCGCTTTATTAAGCACTGTAACCCAATCGCTCCAGAATCGCGGCAAAATGCTGCAGGTAGCACATTTTGCGATCGATGCCAATTGCGGCAGTAAGATCATTGCCATAGGGTTAGAACGGGCAATAGAATCTTTAAAAAGCGCTATGTCTTTTGCAATTAGCAGGAATTGCCCGCTAATCGCCGTAGTGAGAACGGGCCTTTAGATCTGGAATTATTAGAGCAGTTGAGTAACAATAAAGTGTGATTTTTTTTTTTCTATTTGTCTTTATTATGAGTCTTACGCATTTGTTTTTTTTCTACAGATTTCCACTTTTTACTGCTGTTTATCAAATTTGCTATGAAGGAAAGCCTGTGGAAGAGGTCATTTCTTGTTTACAGAGCCACCCAGAGCATATATAACCTGGAGGGAATTACTTGAAAGGGATTTTTCTTTTCTTTTCTTTTATTGTATTAGTTTATGCTGCATATTTCTGGAGAAATTTCTCCAATAACGCACAAAGCCATAAATGAGTAAGCTATAGTATTATTATTTGCCTCTGTCCAGGTCACTTATGGATTACTGTTATCATTCAAGTGTCCTCCTTTTTGTATTAATCAATCATGGATATATGGGAACTCTGTACAGAATGTTGTTTGTAAGCATGGTGTAAAAGCTGATAATAGCGCTGTTACCATGGATATCTCATCCATCTATTGATGGTGTGACTGGCTAAATGTAGTCTTTTATTGTCCTAGTGATCATGGTTCTTTTCCAGAATTTTATCATCAACGAAAATATTATTTTACATATAATATTTTGGATTGGAACCTATAGAAAGCCACCAATGTAAATCACATTCATTCAGCAGTTACTCGTCTCACCGCAAATTCCAGCAAGATACTATTTTGCAATGTTTTTCTGGTGCAGCAGTTATTTTATTATTCCATTAGCTTGGTTGTATGTGATCTTTTAATACTACAAGGTAAATGAATTATTTTAGCTAGAGTTTTTGACCAAATTAGTGAAATGTAACTACTTTTTACGTCAAGGGAAAACTAACTAACTGGGTCAGACTGTTTCATGACTGTATCTACTAAGCCTTGGTTTAATGTTGTGATTGTTTTAGCATGGATGACTGTTTTAGATTATCACAGATACAGTATATTTTTATGTACTTAGCTTTGGGAGGTTCCGATGACTGTGCCATTCCATGATGCATCAAAGCTGAATTCTGAGCAACCGTTTTAAATGAGCTTTGGGTAGGAGATGTAAAAGCCTTTTTTTAGACGATATCTTACTTCTGAAAAAAATACATTGCTGTCAAAAAAAGGAAAAGGAGAGCCTATTAAAGCCCTTCAGTCTTTCTGTTTTGGAGAAACCTGTATCTGAGAAGAACAGTTTTAGGACAACGAGATGGGATTCACCCCTCTCACTCAGTATACTGAATGGGTGTTGCTCTGTGTCAGGTTCATTGGTGAGTCCTCACCTCTGGACCTGACTCTTTCATTTTAGGAAGCAGTGATCATACAACCCAATTTTTAAATGGATTTTTAAAATAATTTTACATAAATGGCGCTTTGAGTCCACCTGGAGAAAAGCACAATATAAATGTTATTTGTCTTTGTCTTAATTGCACATTTTAAAGTGGCCCTATGCAATATATTTTCAAAAATCAAGGGAACATGCCCATCAGCTTTACCAACGTTTCTGCAGGGCTCATTTTAAAAGATCAGAGTCTTGTCTTGTTCTCTTGCATCAAGATCTCCTAGTATGGAAGGCTGAACAAGTTCTAGATCGCCCCATGCGTACCACCTGATCATACACCAGTCTCTGCATTGGCTGGATTATAGCCAGGATGGGAGGTGAGACTATTTTCCAGCTTCTTCTCTAGTGTTGTAGATGGCATATGGGTAGGCAGGGGGCATGTCTTTGGTCACTGTCATCAGGCTTACTGATCAGTCACACCTGATGTTGTAGGACCTGGCAGAGCTCTCTGCTGCCTCAGTTTTTTAAAGAATAGTGCAGAGAGCTCTATGGCTGCATTTTATACAGTTTATCTTTTATTCACTTTTGAAAATGACGCATGATCACTGTAAAGCTGAAAGCATTGATAGAAAGGCAATTACCTAAATTGCTGCCCAGAGTTCATCTTTAAGTAGCACATGGTGCATTTGCTATAAGAAATTAATGGTGTTGCACTACTGAACCATTCAATTAAAAAAATCATGACTTAAAGCTTGTTTTCTGTTTTCCTTTGTTTTTCTGATCTTTTGTTTATATGTATAGGTTGAATAGTTACATGGCAAAATATGATCTTAAACACCTTTGCAAATACATCTTAAACACCTTTGCAAATACATGATTATGTAAATTTACATGGATTGAAAATAGAATAAGCAACTATACTCAATGCCAAGCTGCAGGAGCTAAAGAAAATAAAATTCTGCCTCTGAATTAATCACTCACAAAGACCCATTTGGAACTTGGAATACAGTTCTAGGTAGCACACTACTGAAAAGTAATTGACTGTTTACAGCAGGTACAAAGATGGACAACTAATCACAGATATGCAAGGTCTAACTTATCGAGACAGGTTAGTCAAACTAGGCTTACTTAGCCCGGAAAAGAAACAGTTGAGAGATTACGGAATGATAAATGTACATCCAAGGGCAGTTTAGAAGCTTGACAGAAAAGGTGTGTGTGTGTGTGTGTGTGTGTGTGTGTGTGTGTGTGTGTATATATATATATATATATATATATATATATATATATACACACACACACACACACACACACACGTACGTACACACACACACACACACGTACACACGTACACACGTACACACGTACACACGTACACACACACGTACACACACACACACACACACACACACACACACATACCTCTAAAGAACGTTACCTGTGCATGGAGAAAAATATATCTGTTATATTTTCTCTTCACAGTTAGGTTCTTCTCGCACTACAACAGACTGAGCTGAAGCAGTAGCCTAATTCATATTGTATGAATACTTTTTACTTCTTCAGAAATGTGCTGTGGTCTGTTGCAGGACCCTCTGCCATTGGCTGATTAGCAACACCGTTCCCTGTCCAAAAACTATCATACCAGTTGGGATTGTCTGTTGCGGAAACAAAGTGGGCACATCAAAAATGAATTCACTGGCTCATAGAAAATTATCAAAGGCCATTTGTTTTTGTCTGCTACTTGCTCATTCAAAAATGTTACCTAGTTTGAACTTGGGGAGGCTCACTTGTTTTTCTACAGTTGTCGCCACTGCTCTATTCATATATATATATATATATATATATATATATATATATATATATATATATATATATATATATATATATATATATATATATATATATATATATATATATATATATATATATATATATATATATATATATATATATATATATATATATATATATATATATATATATATATAATATGCGAATGCAAATGTAGAAAGCGGGGTCGGCACTGCAGTGTCTGAAGGGAGGTAGGAGTTAGCTTGGCTGCCACTATGCTTAAACTGGTTAGAAAATGTAACCTTTGCATGCTCTGACTTGAAACAGACAATCTTGACTTGAAAAAGGAAAAAGATAGAAGTCGGCACTGCTTTTTATAGCTTTAAGGTGGCAACATCAAAAAGTCCTTTTTCAAGTCATATATATAATCCCAATTCCAAAAATAAGCTCTACAGGTCATAAAAAACTAAATATCAATTGTGTCCGGGCAGCTACCATATACATGTAAAAAAGTACAGTAAAATCAATTGGCAATAGTTGCCGTCTTTGAATAATCCTTAATCAGACAGGTAATATAGCAAATGTAAGCCCTTATTGCTCAGCCATAGCTATACAACAGACAACACTGTACCCGTGTCATGCATTTTTATTTTTATGCTACACTTTTATGCTCTGCTTGCGAGTTGGTCACAGTAGTTTAAACTGAATAATAAAACATGTCTGAATAATAAATCATTACATCTTTTCATTCTTATATATTTATTTGCAAAGAAAAAACAATTGTTTTAAATTGTTGGTTTGTTTTTGTTTTTTTAACCCTCCAAACAATGGAAGTCTAAAGAAAGACTGCTGAGTGACAGGTAAACAAATAGTGTGACTGCCAAATACTCCTACTTTGTTCTATTTTTAATGGTGTTCTGCCTTTGTGTGTACGTGTGGCTGAGGCGGTTTGGCAGTTGGGCTTCAGAAATACTAGTCAGCGCCACAAAAATAGCTCACTACACTGGCCAGTGACCCCCCAACAGTGCATGTTTTGTCAAAATCCACGGCGGTAGTTAATGAGCTCTGCTGAGACACTTTTCTCCCACCTGGGAATCTTTGTGTTGTTCTGCAAAACCACATATTGGGGGTACTTGAGGACTGAGGTGGGTAATCCTGCACTAAGCATGTTGGACATGAACAACACAAGCTGTTAATGCATGCACTACAGTATTTGGGAAGATTGTTGGGACATGAAGAACATAATCGTGGTTTGCACATGCACTACAGTATGAGGAAAGCATGTAGGACATAAAGAATATAATGGTTTGCACATGCACTACAGTATGAGGAAAGCATGTAGGACATAAAGAATATAATGGTTTGCACATGCACTTCAGTATGAGGAAAGCATGTAGGACATAAAGAATATAATGGTTTGTGCATGCACTGCAGTATGAGGAAAGCATGTAGGACATAAAGAATATAATGGTTTGCGCATGCACTACAGTATGAGGAAAGCATGTAGGACATAAAGAATATAATGGTTTGTGCATGCACTGCAGTATGAGGAAAGCATGTAGGACATGAATATAATGGTTTGCACATGCACTACAGTATGAGGAAAGCATGTAGGACATAAAGAATATAATGGTTTCTGCATGCACTGCAGTATGAGGGAAATGTGTTGGACATGAAGAACGTGATAGTGGTTTGTGCATTCACTACAGTGTGAGGGAAACAGTGGAAATGAAGAACATTATAGTGGTTTGTGCATGCACTAGAGAATGAGGGAAGCATGTTAAACATGAAGAACATGCTAGTGGTTTGTGCATGCACCACAGTATGAGGGAAGCATGTTGGAGGTGAAGAACATGATAGTGGTTTGTGCATACACTACAGTACAAGGGTAGTTTGTTGGACATGAAGAACATGTTAGTGGTTTGTGCATGCACTACAGTATGAGGGAAGTTTGTTGGACATGAAGAACATGTTAGTGGTTTGCATGCACTACAGTATGAGGGAAGTTTGTTGGACATGAAGAACATAATAGTTTGTGCATGCACTACAGTATGCTAGAAGCATGAAGAACATGATAGTGATTTGTGCATGCACTACAGTACAAGGATAGTGTGTTGGACAAGAAGAACATGATAGTGGTTTGTGCATGCTCTACAGTATGAGGGAAACATGTTGGACATGAAGAATACAATCGTGGTTTGTGCATGAACTGCAGTATGCAGGACATGTGCTGGACATTGAGAACACAATAGTTGTTTATAGCATGCACTACAGTATGCAGGACGTTTGCTGAATACAGAGAACACGATAGTGGTTTGTGCATGCACTACAGTACTATGCGGGATATTTGCTGGACGTGGAGAACACTATAGTGGTTTGTGCATGCACAACAATATGCAGGAAACATGTGGGACATGAAGAACATGATACTTTTTTGTGCATGTGCTACAGTATGAGAAAAGTTAGTTGGGGCGCACACACACACTCCAGGAACATGTGCTCCTTTGCTGTATTACCACATCAACTACAAACTGATATACTGTGGGGGAGGTCATTTGCTGCAATAGTAAGCTGGTATCAACTTGTACGATGAAAGAGTGGGAATAATTCTCAATTTATTTCCATAAATCAGCTTTGCTGATTTAATAAATTACTGCTGTGAATTATTATAGAGCAATAATCGTATATGGTCATGAAAATGTTCACACTTGATAGCAATCTGGTGTCACAACTTATACGATGAAAGAGTGGGGATAATTCTCCAGTTCTTTCATACATCAGCTGTGAATTGCTGCTATTAAGTATTGCTCCGAATTAGTATATGGTCCTGAAAAATGATCACACTTCATAGTAATCTGCTATCAGTTTAAACGATGAAAGGGTTGGGGATAAATCTTTTTTTTTTTTTTTTTTTTTTTCATAAATCAGCAAATAAATAATGTAGAGCAAAAATCGTATATGGTCCTGAAAAATTGTCTAATTTGATAGCAATCTGGTGTTACATTTTATGCTATGAAAAATTGGGGATACTTCTCCAGTTCTTTAATCAGAAACATTTTTAATTGCCAAGCACTACTGGGCCATGCCCTAAATTTGATTTGGCACATACATGACTCAAGAGTAGGAGGTGAACACCCAAAAACAGCAGTATAAGGCAGGACATACATTCAATAGACAGTCCTAGGAGCTCAAGAGGTTGGCAGCAGAGGGATAAATGTGTTCCTGTGCCTTGAGGTCCTGGTGGAGGTGGTATTATTATTTTTAGAGCGCCAACATATTCCATAGAGCTGTACGATGTGCAAAACATACAAGAACGGGGATCATAGATACATGAGCATAGATATAGTTCAACTTGCTTTACTATCAGGACAACCAGTGACACAAGTACCGAAACATACAATTGATGTGCAGCTTGAATAACTTCACCAAGATGAGACAAATTGCACAGAAAAAAAGGGGTAACAAAAGGGTGAGGTCCCTGTCCTTGCAAAGTTACAATTTAGAGGGTAGTGGAGTTGAGATACTTGGGGAGTACACAAAGAGAGCAGTGAACTTCAAATTATAGCTGCAGCAAATTATAAGATTGTCTGAAAAGATGTGTTTTGAGGGGACGTTTGAAAATTTCCAGGCTTGAAGTATGACAAGATAGGCTGTGGTAGAGAGTTCTAAAGGAGAGGTGACACTGGTGAGTAGTCCTGGATGTTAGAGTGAGAAGAGCTGACCAAGCTGGACAACAAGAGGCTCTCTTAGGGGGACTGAAGGTTCCGGGTTGGATATCTGGATATTAACAAGGAAGTGCATGGAGGGAATAACCTATGTAGAGCTTTGTATGATAGTGTTAGGAGTTTGAACTGGATCCTTTGGGTGATTGGTAGCCAATAAGGAAACTGGCAGTGAGGGGCAGCATCAGAGGAGTGGGAGGAGAGGTGGATGAGTTGAGCAGCTGAGTTCATTAGGAACTTGAGAGGTGCCAGTATGTTTTTTTTTTTTTGGTACGCCACAGAGTAGGGCAGTGGTTCCCAACCTTTTTGAAGTCGTGACACATCACGCCAAACGCTCAAATCGCGGTGACACATCACATATGTAGGTAGTATAGTTCCCCAGTATGGGTCGTATGGCTTCCCCAGTGTAGGTGGTATAGCTGCCCCAGACAATTTTCCCACAAAATGCAATCTCATTGGCAGAGGAGTTCCCCACAAAATGCAATCTCATTGGCAGACTATTTCCCCACAACTGCAATCTTATTGGCAGATTTCCCCACAAATGCAATCTTATTGGCAGATTTCCCCACAAATGCAATCTCATTGGCAGAAGAGTTCCCTACAAAATGCAATCTCATTGAACTGACCAGAGACTCTCTGGCAGAGAGTGGTGGACTGGAGTGACCTCCTGAAGTGACCACGAACGGTAGGCTCTCACTCACTACGGATGGTCACCCTACTGCTGGCTTACTAGGCTAGCCGGCCTAGTAATCTGGCAAGACAAGTGCAGAGTCTTGTCTCTCGGGGTCGCGCGCATCGTCAGGTCGGCTCCTACCCCCTGCCTAGCGTGATGGTCATGGACGGTCCGCCTCCCTCCCGCTGCGCCGACGTCTACGTGTGTCACGAAATGTGTAAAGGCAGCGCCAGCGTGTTAGAGGGAGATGGAGGAGATCGGGCTGAAAAGGAGGACATTTGGCTGTCCTCCCTTGCCTTCCGCCAGACGGAGGACCACAGAGCGGGGGAATGCGGCGACACATTCCCAGTGCTGCCGCGACACATAAATGTGTCGCGGCACACCGGTTGGGAACCCCTGGAGTAGAGTATTACGGTAATCAAGACAAGACATGGTTAGCGCATGTACAAGCATTTTAGTAGCCTCTTGTGTAAGCAAGGGAGGAATTCTGGAGATATTTTTAAGATAGAAGTAGCAGTAGGTTGTTAATATGTGGTTGAAATGGGAGCTGAGAGTCCAGAGTTGCCCCTGAACTCTGTTTAGGAGTTGAAGTTATTGGAGTATTTCCTACATTAATTGTAACTATAGGTGGGGGAGCAGAGAGAGATGGAGGAAAAATTCCAATCAGTCTGAAACCTTCAGACTGACGGGAGCTGACTAAAGAAGCGGTGGCTGGTTGTGAGGTGTCAATACTCAACGCTCTGGCGCGCAGTCTTGAGTTCTAGAGAAGGTCAAGTTGGGGGAGGTGTTTTCCACTGATCTGATGACCCTCTGTAGTTTGTATCTGTCGCTGGCAGAGGACACGGGATACCAGACCAGGATTGATGAGCAGAGAACAGGTTCAAGAGTAAAACACGTCAGAAGCTCCTGGGCCATACCAAAGTTCTTCAGTTGGTGACATAACTGTATCTGTCCTTCAAGCCTGGCACACAAGACCCATCAGTTTCCATCCATGCCTGTCTAGTGGAATTACAAAAGTGGATGAACACCAGCTGGTACAGGCTGAACTCTGACCAGACAGAAGTGTTGGTGTAAGGCAGTCCACATATGATGGATTGAGTACAAAAGTCTCCCCACTTCGAACTAGCAATTGGGGAGATACCGTGCAGTATAACTCCTGGGAGTAATCCAGGCGCTAACACAGACAGGTATCAGCTGTCGTCAAATCCTCATTCTTCCATCTGAGAAATATAGTGAGAATAAAACACCTTGGGCCATATGCAATTCTTTTTTTTTCTTCTCCTGAGTTTTCTCCTAGGTGACATTTTCACACCTTGCCATAAAATGCCTTTTAAACCACCAGCAAGCAAGAAAATTCTCAAATAATTTTGATAGTACTGTTTCACCAAATTTTGGGTACTTTTTAAACCACAAAATGTTGAAAAGTTATTTTTAAGAAAACTTGAGCTGAAAATTAATAGTCAAAATAAATATACACACGTCATACTTAACTTCCGTGCACCCTACTCAATCTATTTCTCCTCTCCCGCGTCCTGTTTGTCCACTGTGATCAAGGGAATTCTCCGTCCTCCATTTTGAAAAAGGCCACTACCCCATAACAGCTTCCTGGACAGCACACTGTTAAACTGTAACATTGTCCACTTGAGCCATAGGTAAACATGGATATTACCTGGCACATCAGTTGTCCTCTCAGCTATAACTGACAGCAACTGATATATTTAAGTTCTGACAAAATGTTGTCAGAATTGGAAGGGATCATTGTCAGAAGAAAATGGTGAGCTTCTGAGAGGAAATGATGGCAAGCTAACTATGTAATGTTCATTTGAAGTTACCTCATGTTTATTTTAAATATTTTTACTCAGTTCAGGTTCCCTTTAAAGAGAAGATGAAAATTATTTCCTAGGATATAACTCGAGAAAAAGTTAACTGCATATGGGCCATTATCCCAGCTGAAGACCTAACTACTCTATGCAAGTGCAAGTGTTGCTTGGGTAACAGGCTCCACTAATTATGCAATTCGTAATATGCTATCAGCAGTAGTAACGGATAAAATTTTTGTTTGCTTCTAAAGGTGGCCATACATGGTACACTTTTTCATTTTTTTTTCGATTAGATAATTTAGTTCGATTATTCAGTTAGATCGAAATACAAAGATTTTTCCAGCATGTCCGATCATATTTTTCTCGAAATAACGGGATAATCGTTCGAATTTCTTGATCGAAAAAAAAATATTTTTTTTCGACTTGCATTCAATTCGATCATTTAGATCGAAAAAACTGGATAATCGAACGGTTTTATTGTACTGTGTATGGCCACCATTACACTGTGCAATCTTACCAGAGTTAAATGTATCAGGGCCAATGACAGTTATGCACTGCTGCTTCACCCAGATAATTTGTTTTCTTGCAAATAAGTTCATGTAGTGTTCAGTAAAATTTACCCCATAGTTACAGTATTCTAGGCAATGGAGGATAAGCAGCAGTTTTTCAAATATAAATCCATTGGAATTAACACGGTTTATGTAACTGAAAGGTTTACTATGAACTTGTATAAAATCTATAATCATGGCTGCTACTGCTTTGATGTTAGATGCAAAACCAATCTCTCATTTCCCTCCAGATGCTTTGAAGTAATGTGACACATAAGGATACACACACTTATTTCTGCTCCAGCACATATCTGCATGCAGTATGTATATTTCCTTTATGCGCATGCATTCTCAATTCAAGTCAATGAATGAGGTCTTCAAACAAATTCTGTGTGTGTATTTATTTAGAAAGCTTTCACAAATATAAAGTCGCTCACAAAATTCAAAGTGAGCAGGCAGAAACAAAACCACATCAATTCTAAAGCCTCGAACATACTCTAAACAAAAATCAGATTTTGCCCTATTGGACAACAATAAAGTGAAAAAAATGTAACTAAACTATGACCATGAGCGACCAATATCGGGCATTTCGCCAGATCCATCTGGCGGAATGACTCAGACGACTGTTGGGCACATATTGTGCTGTTGGCAACATTAGTACAGATTCTACAGCAGCCTTTCTCAACCTTTCTACCCTGGAGGAACCCTGCAAATAACTTTTGGATCTCAAGGAACCCCTGCAAACAATTTTTTGATCTCAAGGAACCCCTGCATATATTTTGCAGGAGGCATGGTCTTTAAAAGTATGTGTGGCTGTTTATTTCACTACCCCCTATTACACTGCCACTCATACTGTCTCCTGAGCCTCCAATTTAGTGCTTCTTGTTACAATACCACCTATTATAATGTGCTCTATAATACTTCCCCCACAATGGGGAAAAATGCCAAGGAACCTTGCAGAGTAGTCAAGGAACCCTGGGGTTCCAGGGAACCCTGGTTGAGAAAGCCTGTTCTACAGAATATGTGCATGTTGTAATGTTGTATGTAATGTTGCTCTTGCTTGCACGCTCATGATTTAAAAATAGTTGCTTGTTTGCAATATCGGTGTGCTAACGACGTAATTGGAAAGACTCGTAGCTTGTCTTTGTCGCCGACAAAGTTGTTTCTGATATGTTGTTTATTTGTTTTGCGGCAACTTTTGTTGAGTGTGAATGCAGAGAACCCCATAGCTAAAATCCCACAAAGTAAGGGTTTTAGTAGGATTATAGTCAAGTATGTGATTAACCAGCTATACCAAACAGGCGCTAACAATCATCATTTTTATATGTTGGCTGTCATTAAAGTGTGTGTGTGTGTGTGTGTGTGTGTGTGTGTGTGTGTGTGTGTGTGTGTGTGTGTGTGTGTATAAATGATAGATGAATCATTAGTTAGAAGCCTCTGGATGGTCCTCTTGGATCCACCATTCCAGCGCAGGGCCCCTCTTCCCTACTGGTCGCTCCCAGCCTTGTACAGGTGCATCCGAACTGGGCTTGCATGTCCGAGGTCCACACATGCACTTGATGCCACTTGTAGATGGATTTTTTTTTCTCTCTGTGTACGAGAGCTTAATTCTACTGGGCATGTACACACAGTCCTTACATACACATGCCCAGTGTGGATGTGCTTGTCCCCGTTGCATGCGCAGCCACAAGAAACCTATTTGATAACCTTTTGCTGATTGACATTAAAGGTACTCAGCACAGGAGGATCTGGGAAGACTTTTGACTATTCAGAGGCTTCCCACTACTGCAGTAAGTAACTCTTTTTTTTTATTACAGGTATGCTTTAACTGAAGCAAAAACAGCAGTGTAGGAGGTTTAGAATGGGTTGAGCCAAACTCTGCTACCAAGGAGGTGGAGAACAGTTTCATGTCTCAGGTCATACACCATGGCATGACTGAGCACAGCAAGAGACAAGGTAGTGCCACTCCATCAACAAGGTTTCTCTTAGGGCTAGTGCACACCAAAAATAGCAACTGCTTAATGATTTGCGACTTTGCAAAGTGATATTCAGAGTGATTTTTGAATGAATAGCATTTTTGTACATTCATTCAAGCGGAATTGCTCCACAAAATGCTACAGGCAGCCCGTTTGCTTTTTTTTTTAAAAAAATCACAATGCTGCTGTGGGAACCGCTTTATAGGGTTACAGTAGCCAAGCGCTTTTCATTGCGCTCAAAAGTTCTCTTGGTGTGCACTAGCCCTTTGGTAGAGATTCCAAAGCGAGCTGGGATTTTAACCACCCTGGCGTTATATTTATTGCGGCCGCGGGTGGCTTTTTTGAAAAAAAAAATTGGTTTAATTTAGTGTAGCTAGCACTAGGCTAGCTACACTTTCCCCCCAAGTCCCCCGGCACTGTGTCCCCCCCCCCCCCATCCGATCGCCACTAGCAATATTTACCTGGCCGCGATCCTGCGATGGCCGAGACTTCTGCCATAGCTTCAGACGTTGTGCAGTTCCGATCGCCACTATAGCGACCTCTGGAGGCTATGGAGAGGCGGCGCGGGCTCCGGGGGGTATGTATAAAACAGTGGCCATCGGGGGATCAGAGCGGGCCGGCGGCGATCGAAGGGGTGATGTAGCTAACCAAGTGCTAGCTACACCCCATCTGAAAATTTGGTAAAAAAAAAAGACCCTCCAGGGCCTGAGAAATCCACCGCGGCGGTAATGGATGAGCTGAGCTCGTCATTACCACCAAGGTGGTTAAGATGTATTATTTAAGCTTATTTGAAGAAGCAAAAGCAGGCAACCCTCAGGCCTGTAGACACATTGGCAGGGATGGTCGTAGTCAGCCAACTTCGCTACGCTGGAACTATGCGTAGTTTTACGCAATTACGCTTTGCCAAACTACGGCTTCGAAATCAAATATTTGCTTCGTATGCATTTCGTAGACTACGCATTAAAATACGCGTAGTGCGTAGCGTAGTACATGCGGACGCTTATGCCATTATGCTTAAAAATGTACGCATGAATTCCTCCGCAAAATGCTTATATCAGTAACTCTTCTATGCGTACATTCCCCTTTCCAATGCGTAATTTTGTATGCATACAATCGTACGCGGAAAAATAGACGCAAATAACGCATTCGTAGTTTACTTCGCAATACACATGAGAACTACACGTAGGGGCGTAAAGTACGCGTAACGGTACTTCGCTACGCGTAAGATCGTACGCATAGTTTTGAGACTTCGCCTACGAACTACGATGCGAAAATTCGCACTGGCGTAGTTTCTGCTCATCCCTGCACATTGGTCAACCAAGGAAACATAGAACAGCAGATAAAGACACATCATACTTAATGTTCAGCAGAACAGTCAACTCAAAACTGGCCGAAACTGAGGAGCCAGATACACCTATCAACTCCCGAGAGAAATCTGTCCAGAAAAGATCTTCATGGAAGAAATGCAGCCACAAAGCCATACACTGACATGGAAACAAGGCCAAGGGACTCAGTTATGCATAATATAAGAAGTGGGGTGCAATA
This sequence comes from Hyperolius riggenbachi, assembly GCF_040937935.1. NCBI lineage: Eukaryota > Metazoa > Chordata > Amphibia > Anura > Hyperoliidae > Hyperolius > Hyperolius riggenbachi. Next base: position 124,961,352 of record NC_090650.1, read on the forward strand.
ATAAAACGGCAGCAGGTACCCTGGATTGATGAGTCAAAATGTAAAATATGTTTGTAGCAGAAGGCAGTTTGTTTGCCGAAAGACTGGAGAGCAGTACAATAATGGATGTACATATACTTATTATTATTATTATTTTATTTTTCTAGCACCAACATCTTTTGTTGCGCTGTGCATAGTACAAAACAAATATTAGCATAGATACATAGATAGACGTTCAAAACCCTATACCAGTGGTGTCAAATCTCAACCACAAACGGGACAAAATGTAAAGCATAGTCTAAGTAACAGGCCAAATTGTTAATTAAGATTTCACATGATTGAACAGTCTCAAACTAAGTAACGTAACTATAGCGACGGGGGGGGGGGGGCACTCCTCCCCCTTCTGTAGAGTAGCACAGTGAAGCAGCTTAATATTTACCTGCTCTAGTTCTGCTTCAGGACTCCTCTGATCTTCCTGACAGCCACACAATTCATGCTGCATACCTCTGGCTCCTGAGGAATGTCAGTAACCAGATGAAGGGGGTATAATAGCACAGAGCATGCAACTGCTGGGGAGAACACAAGAGGCACAACGCATCCCTGAAGTAGAAAAATATTACATTGATCTGCCATGCTACTCTGCTATGTGTGGAGATGATGTGGGGGGAGGTGTTTGTGTTTTACCAGCCTCCATAAAGTAGGGGGGGGGGGTCTGGATCACAGGAGGAGGCCCCATACTAATTTAAACTTTTCAAAGTGTTTTTTATTGTAAAATAAAAACAGTAGAATCACAATACAGTTTAAAGTGGAATTGTACATACTTTTCCCTACAGGTTTCACATTTTCAGTGATAACGGAACGTGCAAATACAGCAATCTGATATATTACGATACAACTTGAAAAAAAATCATTTCTGGAACATATCAGAAATGTAAACAAATGGGCAATACTCGTATAACTACTCAGAGCCGGACTAAGGCTAAATGGGGCCCTAAGCAAAGTAACTGATTTGGGCCCCCCCATCATGTCGTAATAGAATCAGAAGATGCAGCTGCACAGCAACATGTCGCACACACCGGGGCAGCCGAGCTACTGGTTGCTATGGGCAACAGCCCGCTTTCCTCTGTGGGTGCACAATGCAGGAGCAGCGGCAAAATGCAGAGTGAGAGATGAATGGCTGGGACATTTGCACTCAGGGCTGGGGCACCCCTGTGAAGAGGGCGCCAGATATCACAGCAGCACTTTCCCCCTGCATCTCCAGCCTGGCAATAGCAGAAAGCTCTGGACACCGCCAAACCGGAAGCCGTTCCCCAGACAGAATTACATAACCACCCCCACCACCGAACAACCGATTTCCTCCCAAACTAGACAGCCACCATGCAGCCTCCATCCCAGTGAATATGATAGTCCTGCAGAGAAGGCAGCCGCATTGGGGGATAATGACAGCACCAGTTGACTCACATTCACCTATTGCGATCCAAGCAATAGAAGTCCCGTCATCCGGAGCCCATCTGTCTCCTCTAGAGTGCTGCCGCTCTGTTACTACTACTATTACTACTTCCTACTTCCTGTCTGATCTGAGAATCAGGAAGTTCAGAGCGAGCGGCTGCACTGTAGAAGAGACAGATGGGTTTCAGATGACTGGATCTCTATCGCTTGGATCAGGGATAGGTGAGTGAGCGTTTGCCATCTGCTGCTATCATTCTTGCTGCAGCTGTAGTTCTCTGTGGGAAGGGAGGGATGAGTGGGCAGTGGCAGAGCGCACAGTAGCAGGAGGAGGACCTAGGAGGAGAGCCTGGCTCTGAAGACAATCAGCAGCACACGGCATCATTTGACAAGACAAGACAAATAACATTTATATCGCACTTTTCTCCTGGCGGACTCAAAGCGCCAGAGCTGCAGCCACTAGGACGCACCCTATCGGCAGTAGCAGTGTTAGAGAGACTTGCCTAAGATCTCCTACTGAATAGGTGCTGACTTACTGAACAGGCAGAGCCGAGATTCGAACCCTAGTCTCCTGTGTCAGAGGCAGAGCCCTTAAAGGGACTCCGAGCAGTGCCTGTGGGTATGCTTAAACTAATTAATTACATCCTCACACCTACCAGCATGATGTTTGTAATTATATCCCCCTTATATTCCTTATATTTCATTGCATTGTGCTGAATCAAGCTGCCGACTTTGGAGAAAAGTCGTCCTGTGTAATACAATGTAACTATGGAAAGATGCATATCATTTGAAGCTCTCTTTCTCCTCTTTCCAATGATAGATGCCACCCTACGCCTTTTAGTTTTCGCTATTTGAACGATCGAAATTGCCGTGGCCACGATTTCAATCGCGAAAATAGCGAAAACTAAAAGGCATAGGGCGGCGGTTTATATATCATTGGAAAGAGTAGAGAGAGAGCTTTAAAATGATATCCATCTTTCCATAGTTACTGCACTGCTCAGAGTCCCTTTAACCATTATACCATTTAGCCACCGCTGACAGGATGGCGAGGGCTGGTTTATGTGCTGATGGGGCCCCTTTGACTCTGAATGGGGCCCCAAGCGACTGCTTTTGTTGCCTGGTCGGTAATCCGGCCCTGTAACTACTGTCTAAAGAGACATTCTGTACTTAATCTAATAATACAATGTAGTAGTTAAGCATCTGGTTTCACTGTCGCTCGTGTGCTCCTCTGGACGGGAAGGCAGTGTGCTGTAGTTCTTTTACTGCTTACAATGATGGACATATGAAGCTCTTGAGGGATACATAAAATGGCAAGGAGGGCCACATTCAGACCACGGGCCCTGAGTTTGACACCTGTGCTTTATACAATCAGAACATGCAGCAATATAAGTACAAATACATACATACAGTAGTTTATGTGTGGTTTGAGATCTCACCAATACAAATACATACATTGTTGATGGGTGGTTTGAGACATCACCAATAATTGTACATGTTCATATGATTATATAGCACTGACATATTACACAGCACTGTACATAGTATATTGTCTTGTCACTAACTGTCCCTCAGAGCTGCTCACAATCTAGTCCCTACCATAGTGATACGTTTATGTATGTATTGTGTAGTGTATGTATTAAAGTCTAGGGCCAATTTAGGGGGAAGCCAATTAACTTATCTGTATGTTTTTGGAATGTGGGAGGAAACCAAAGTGCCCAGAGGAAACCCACCCAGACACGGGAAGAACATACAAACTCCTCGCAGATGTAGACCTGGCTGGGGTTTGAACTGGAGACCCTGTGTCTCAAGGCAAGAGTGCTAACCACTACACCACTGTGGTGCCCTATGATATGATAACTTACAGTCGAATAAGAAACACTAGGAGGAGGTTCCTTGCCCTTGTGAGTGGTGGTGCGGTGAAGACACTAGGGGCTTGATTCACAAAAATTGCCCTTGTGAGTGGTGGTGGGGTGAAGACACTAGGGGCTTGATTCACAGAAAGGTGCTAACTTAGTTAGCACGCCTAAAAGCCCCTTAGCAAGCCTAAAGCTCATTCAGACACGCAAAGTTTGTTTTGCGCTAAGTTAGCGCGCGCAAAATGTCGCACCGGGTGCGACCAAACCGTTGCACCGGGTGCCCCAAAAACGTCGCACCGGGTGCACCCGAATCGTCTCTTCATGCGACATTTGGGGCGCACCGGGTGCCCCTAAACCGCCAAAACGTTCCACGTGAAGCGTGCAGCGCTAAACTAAAAGGCGCAATCAATAAAAGCTTTGGGCGTGCTCACCGCTTAGCACCCTAGTTAGCACGCCCAAAGCTTTTAGGCATGCTAACTGAGTTAGCATCCTTTTGTGAATTGAGCACTAAGAAAGCAGACACGTGGGTAAGTGTGTGAGTCAGTAGGCCTCCAATGCTACCTACTGCAAATTATAGGCTTCAGTGTCGGACTGGGAGCTGTAAAAGCTGAAGAAATCCACTTGCTGGTCAAGCAGCAGAAACCCTGTGTTATCACTTCTTATAAAATCTTCACTGTGAGCAGCAACACATGATTATTGTTGCTTGGCCAGCAAGTGGATTTCCTCAGCTTTTCCACCTCACAGTCCAACACTGATAGGTATGTGTAAAAAGTTGTATTCTGAGAGTATGTTTAGGGCTACTTTCACACTAACAGATCGCCGTGCATCACAGTACTATCTCGTTGTGAAGGCAATGTTAGTCTATGGAGACTTACAGACTATTGCGATGCGGTGTCACAGAAGTAGCAAAATCGCAACAAGCTCACTGCAAACCCTGCAGTGTGTTGCCGCATGATCTGTGCCTACCGCATGGATTATGCAGAAATGCAAGTCTATGGCAATGCATGGTGACTCAGCAAGTGTAAACAAGCGGTAGCGGCAAGGCACACATCTGCAGAGCGGTGGTAAACCAGCCACAGGGTAATATGTATGGGGGAATGGTGCGGTGAGATCATCCTGCCCTGGATTCTCCCACTGCAGGACAATTGCACCGCTACAAGTGGTCTCTAGGCTCGCAGAATGCTGGACGGGCATTAGGAGAGAGTTTCAAAGGAGAGGTGACACTTGTGAGAAGTCCTGGATGCGGGAATGAGAAGAGATGACCAAGCTAGAGGACAAGAGGGTCTCCTGTGAGGAGCAATTATTCCAGGTGACATGGTTTCTTCAGATAAATGAGGAAATATATGGAGGTGACAATTTATGAAGAGCTTTGTATGAGAGGGTGAGGAGTTTAAACTGGATTCTTTGGGTAATTGGTAGCCAATGGAGAGATTGGCAAAGAGGGGCTGCCTCAGAGAAACAGTAGGAGAGGTGGATGAGATGGGCAGCAGAGTTCAGTGTGGACTGGAGAGGTACCAGCCTGTTTTTTGATAGATTGCAGAGTAGGGTGTTATCCAATTTTGATTGATTTGATGGTGCATACTCACAAGTTTGCCTCAGGTAGCAAAAAGTTTTGAACTGGCCCAGATAATAACTTACTTGGGGGTTGTAGTTTCTGAGGCTTCAACACATATATTCCATAATTTAGCAGGTTGGTTTTAAGATTGGTACCGTATTTTTCGGACTATAAGACGCTCCGGACCATAAGATGCACCCAGGTTTAGAGAGCAAAAACCAGGGAAAAAAAATATAGCAAACCTGGTGTGTCTATGGTCCAGGGGCATCTTGTGGATGTTCTCACAGCAATTATTATAGCCCTCCTGTACTTTGTGTGTCTCCTTGTGTCCTCCTATGCCCCTTGTGTCTTCCTGTGTCCCTATCTGTCCCCCTGTATCCTACTCTGTTTGTGCCCCTGTATCTTATGTTTGCCCCCCTATGTGCTATGCTTGTTCCTATGTTTGTCCCTGTGTGCTATGCTTGTCCTGTTGTGTCCATGGCTTGTCTAACTGTGTCCTCTGTTTGTCCCCCTGTGTGCTATGTTTGTCCTGTTGTGTCCTCAGCTTGTCTACCTGTTTCCTCAGCTTGTCCCCCTATGTGCTATGCTTGTCCCTTTTGTGTAATCTGTTTGTCCCTGTGTCCCCAGCTTGTCCCGTGTCCTATGCTTGTCCTGTTGTGTCCTCAGCTATCCCCCCCGGGCATTGCCCGGGTGTTATGTAGTTATCGGCAGCCATGTGTCACCGCCCCCCGCAGTGTAATTAGCTACATCAGTATAATCTGATTGGCCCCCGCTGTGTAGTTAGCCGCTGGCATGTATAACCTGATTGTCCCCGGGCCCGCAGTGTAATTCGCCGCATCAGCATAATCCATTGCGCCCCGCTGTGTAATTAGCAGCCATATCTCACCCCATCTCGGGAAGTCCGCGCTGCTTAGAGACCTCTCATATACGTCATTCTTCCCTCTAGTGCCGGCTTTTCATGTTGCGTCATTACAGGCGGCCGGCACTAGAGGGAAGAATGACGCATAGGAGAGGTCTCTAAGCAGCGCGGACTTCCCGAGATGGGGTGAGATATGGCTGCTAATTACACAGCGGGGCGCAATGGATTATGCTGATGCGGTGAATTACACCGTGGGCCCGGGGACAATCAGGTTATACATGCCAGCGGCTAACTACACAGCGGGGGCCAATCAGATTATACTGATGTAGCTAATTACAATGCGGGGGCGGTGACACATGGCTGCCGATAACTACATAACACCCGGGCAGTGGGATTAAACAAACCGGGACTCCCAGTATTTGGGCCATAAGACGCAGTGACTTTTTCCCCCCACTTTTGGGGGAGAAAAAGTGCGTCTTATAGTCCGAAAAATACAGTATGTCAAATTGTAGTGGAAGAGAGAGCTAAGTTAACTAGTCGCTAAGTTAGATAAATTTGGATCTGTTTATAATTTCCACTAAAAGCACACTTGGCTGGTGTGGTTGGGTGGGGAGATTAGATTTGTGCCTGAGTGCCTTTCTCAATCACAGTTTAAGCCTTTGTGAACTCTGCAATAGCAGAATCCTCCCAGCCATGGGAGTGCAATCGAGAAGCACATGGGTGTCCTTGCGCATGCACAGAAGCCTGCGACCACAGCTGTGGTTGGTAATCTTTCAGAGGGGACAGTGGCGCCCTGGTGGCACCCTAGGGGCTGGAAGACGCCCCAGGTACGTAAGTCTAATATTAACTTCCTCAGCTCGGGTATCCTTAAGGCTACTTGCACACCAAGACGTTGCGTTAGGTGCTACGTTAAGGTCGCATAACGTGCACCTAATGCAACGTATGGTGGTGCGGGAGAGCACGGTAGAGTGAGCCGCGTTAGGCGGCTCTATCTGTATAAGGTCTCCCAGAGTGGCGCTGATTGGCCGGCGGGACCACGTGAGACACTCCGCATCACGTGGTTCCGCCGGCCAATCAGCAGCCGCCAGTGCAGTGAATATTAAGTAGCCATGTGCACGGCTACTGTAGCTGCATCTCCCCGCCTCCTCTCCGCCCCCCACTGAGCATGTGCAAACAGTCTAACGCGGCTATAGCCGCTCTAACTCCATAGCATGCTGCATTTTCGGCAGAACGTGCAGCGTTACATGTAACGCAACGTGGGCTGTGTGAACAGCCCACTTGTGTTACATTGCTGTGCGTTGGGGGAGCGTTACAGGCGCACTAACGTGCGCCTGTAACGTCTTAGTGTGTAAGCAGCCTAAAGGCCATCTGAGGTGACATATTACATGCTGAGATAGACATGTGTATGTACATTGCCTGGCACACAAATAATTATACTGTGTACCTTTTTTTCTTTCTCTGCCTGAAAGAGTTAAAAATCAGGTATGGAAGTGACAGTTTCTGTCTGGGTTGGACTACAGCATAACCCTCACTGATAAGAAACTGCAGTCAAAAAACACTTTCCTGGCGGTAAAGAGCTTCTGAGAGCAGGAAAGAAATAAAAAGGATCAATAGTTCATAGATTTTAGCTCTGGCATACTTCACTGAATAGGTCATTGAGTCAAGGCCATGAAATAGTAAAAACTTAAAAAGTAGATTTAAATATAAAATAAAACTGTGGGACTACTAAAAAGGGTCATTTTTAGAAGGAGGAGGGCAGATACAATTGTTTATCTCATTAGTTTATTTTCACCTCGGGTTTAAAGTCTGAGGCTAGTTCACATTGCTCACTTGCATTACACAATAATTCTGCATGTCATCTCACTCCCCACACAGTTCTATGGGCCCGTTCACAGTACTGCGTTGAAATGGATCGCGTTATTCTAACTCGCTGCATGCAGGCTCTGTATTAGTGCACACCAAAAGCCTCTAGCAGGTCCGCAAAACGCTAGGGGTTTTTGAAGTAGATTTCAGGCATGTTTAGAGAGGTTTCCTAAACATGCCTAGCGTTTTTTGGAGCGTTTTTGTGTAGCAGATGTCATATTTTGTTACAGTAAAGCTGTTACTGAACAGCTTCTGTAACAAAAACGCCTGGAAAACCGCTCTGATCTGCCGTTTTTCAGAGCAGTTTTCCACTTTCCTATACTTTAACATTGAGGCAGAAACGCCTCAGAAATCTAAAAAATGCTTCAGCCCCCAAGTTTGGCCTAGTGCACACCAAAAACCGCTAGCAGATCCGCAAAATGCTAGCAGATTTTGAAACGCTGTTTCAGCTAGCATTTTGCGGTTTTGTGAAGCGTTTGTGGTGTAGTAGATTTCATGTATTGTTACAGTAAAGCTGTTACTGAACAGCTACTGCAACAAAAAACGCCTGGCAAACCGTTCTGAAGTGCCATTTTTCAGAGCGGTTTGCGTTTTTCCTATACTTAACATTGAGGCAGAAACGCCTCCGCAATCCAAAATCTGCAGCAGCCCGGGAGTATGCGTTTCTGCAAAACGCCTCCCGCTCTGGTGTGCACCAGCCCATTGAAATACATTACCCAAGCGTATCCGCAGCCGCAAGCAGATCGCAAAACACAGCCGAACCGCTCTGGTGTGCACTAGGCCTTTGTGTTTGTGGAAAAAACGACCCGCTCTGGTGTGCAGCATCCCATTCACTTTCATTATCTAAGCGGTTTCCCCCCTGCAAGCGTTTTAAAAACCGCTTCAGAACCGCTCTGGTGTGCACCAGCCCTGCAAGTGTATGTCTAATCTTCATTGCAGTTCACACTCATTATAACGCGTGTGTTATACAACTGACCACTGCCTCACCTAACCTCAGGGTTTTCCTTGCATTATATTGTAGGATTCTAATAAGAGTCTTTTTCTGAGCACTACATGATACAATTTGGAGAATTCCCAGCACACAGAATTTAAACGATGGAAAAACTGGAAGGCGTAAACTATCTCTCAGAAAATAAATCCCAAATTTCCCATATTTATTGACTAGAGGACAAAACCATACACAATATAAAGTGTGTAGACACCTTTAACCTCCCTAGCGGTATCACTACTTAAATTTTTGCAATTTTTTCACAAGCTTTTAGACCGTAAAAACAGGGAAAAAAACATAACACATAGAGACCTGCAGCAGCCACTGCATATAACTCACTCAGGCTCGGGATTCCTGGGATTACCGCTCTGAGTTGCAGAAATCAAGCCCGGGGTTCCTACTAAGGAAGTTAAGGTAACCCTTACATACATAAGGCTACTTGGCGGACGATCGGATGAAAATCGGTGCTGCTAAGTGCATGCCGATTGACAATGTGACCAATTTCGGACATGTTGCGAGATGTAGGGCCGACTTGCTCAGTCGGATGCACGGCGGTAATGATGAGCAATATCGGGATGAACGACAAATGCGATGAAACCCCAGTTGCTGTTTCCGCGATATAAATGTGCGTTGATACATTACCTGTCCTGTGTCGCAGTGCCGTCTGTCTTCTGCCACTCTTCTATTAGCCACATGCACAATGCCGTCACATAGAACACCAGCATGTGACATCACACGCCCCATGCGGGCAGCGTGTATGCGGCTAATAGAAGAGCGGTGGAAGACAGACAGGCACCGCAACACAGGACAGGTAATGTATAAACGCACACTTACAGCACATTTATTAGGGGAACAGCGGCGAGGCAGCGGATGCGGTGGGCTAGGCTGATTCCCCAGAGATTTCAGCATGAAATTGTTTGGGATTCGGCCTGCGGTGTAATGGGCAGCCGACAGCTCTCTTTCTAATAAGATTTGATCAGAGAGAGATTTGTCTCTTGGTCGAATCTGCCCATCATCGCTAGGTGGATGGGAACCTTTAGTGTGTATGTAACTACACTGCCAATGAAGAGCTGTTTCAATATTTTCTCTTTAATTTTCTCTAAAGATTCCCCAGAATTCTACCATGCAGAAGTGACCTTTAACATTTGGTAAACACTGCCACAGATACACAATATACAGTCTATAATGAATGGGGAGGAGGAAGTTTCTTCCTGTGCAGTCTGATTATTGTTGTTTTAAAGAAAACCTGTAACGAGAAAAAGCTCCCCTAGGGGGTATTCACCTTGGGTGGGGGAAGCCTTCGGATCCTATCGAGGCTTCCCCCGTCCTCTTGAGTCCCACGGTGGCAGCGAAAAAGCTCCCGGAACAGCGGGGATGTAAATATTTGCCTTCCCGGTTCCAGCGCAGGCTCGTCTCTCTGCTCGGAGATAGGCGGAAATAGCCGATCACTGTCAGTTCGCTCTACTGCAAGTCTCCTGCGCCTGCGTAGTAGAGCGGAGCCGACGGAGATCGGCTATTTCTGCCTATCTCCGTGCTGAGAGCCGCAACAGCTCCCCCGCTGGAACCAGGGAAGGTAGGTAATTAAATGTAGCTTGTCAGGCTTGTCGAGCCAGGATTGCCGGAGACTTGGGGAGAGCCAGCGCTGGATTGCCTGCAGCTCCCGAGGTGAATACCACAAGGGGAACTTTTTTTTGTTACAGAGTCTCTAAACATAGGCCTATTTTCAGTAACCGTGAATCACGGCTGTTTTCTGCACGTGATCTCGGATATGGACTTGATAGGCTTCATCTGAATCGGTGCAGTTTTCCAAAGCATGCATCAGAATAACTGTAGCCATGCATGGTGCGGCTATAACGATACGGCTGCAGACTCGCAGAAGCATGGGTGCCACATTCAATTCACAAACAAAGCCCAGTGGAAACAGGCCCTTACTGAAAGAAGTTGCTGTGGGCCCAAAAAATCGAGGCGACACTGACCCTTAAAGTGATACTTAAAGGACTACTGTAGGGGGGTACAGGGGAAAAAAAGAGTTGAACTTACCAGTGGCTTCTAATGGTCCCCCGCAGACGTCATGTGCCTGCGCAGCCCCTCACCGATGCTCCGGTCTCCGCCTCCGGTTCACTTCTGGAATTTCCCACTTTAAAGTCGGAAAATCACTGCACCTGAGCAGCCGTGTCCTCGCTCCCACTGATGGCACCAGGAGCGTACTGTATGGGCCCAGACTGTACTGGGCCTGCGCAATACACTCCTGGTGACATCAGAGGAAAGCGAGGGCGCGCAGGCGCAATGGTTTTTCCACTTCAAAATCGGAAATTCCAGAAGTGAACTGGAGGCAGGGACTGGAGCATTGGTGAGTGGCTGTGCGGGCACAGGACGTCTTCGGAGGACCATTAGAAGCCACAGGTAAGTTCAACTCTTTTTTCCTCCTACCCCCCTACAGTACTCCTTTAAGTGAAAACAAAGTGATGAGATAAACAATTGTATCTATCCTCCTACTCCTAAAAATTACTTTCTGATATACAACAGTTTTATGTTATGTTTAAAAACTTCAAAAAGCAGATTCATTGTTTTGTCTCGGATGAATGTAAAAGCGCCCATACATCAGACAATGTATGGGCAGATCGACCAAGAGATATCTATCTGATGGAATCTGATCTGAGAGAGATCTGTTGGTTGCTTATACACCACAGGCCGATTCCCAATCAATGTCATGCTGACCAACTTAGGAAAAAATACAATGCTTATAAAAAATTCCATACGTAAATTCTGGCCCCTCTTGAGCACGGATAAAGAATTAGGACCTTTATTTAAAGACGAACCCTTTTTTTCGATTAGGAGAGGTAGGACCATCCTGGACAGAGTTAGGCATACAGACACTGCCCCTAACAAAAAGGAGTTGAGTACAGGAAAAACAGGGACCCACCCGTGTTTGAATTGCAATGTATGTAGTGGCATAATAAAGGGAGAAGCTATTTGCCATCCACATACTGGACGAAAAATTGTGATCAGGGAGAGACATTATTGTTCCACCCCTTGGGCCATATATGGGCTTAAATACCCATGTGGCCTAATGTATGTAGGGGAGACTACGAGACCAGTCAGAACACGTATCCAAGAACACAAGAGAGCAATTACTAGGTATGCCATGGGAGAACGAAAGAGTTACGACACCTCAGTTGCGAGGCACTTTGGCGTGGCAGGCCATGGTGCGGCGCAGCTGAGGTGGTGCGTATTGGAGGCCCTGGATCCTTCAGTTAGAGGAGGTAATTTAGAAAAGTTATTAAAGCAAAAAGAGGCGAAGTGGATTCATGATTTGGATGTGGTGGCCCCTAGAGGTATGAACGAGAGGCTGCCCCTAAAATGTTTTTTATAGATTAAGTTATTTGGGCCAATAGTGCAATAAGGATCAGTGATGTAAAATTTTGTATTTATAATGTGCAAGTTCGATTAATGGTTGTTTACATGTTATTGTTTGTTTTCTCCCTCCTTTAGGTGGGTCAGTGGCAGTCCATTGCGGAAGTGCCTGAATCACGGTCAGTCATTTATTAACAATTGGTAGCCGTAATGGAGTGCCATATGACCATAGACTGGGATTCTGGATAATGGGTTAACTGATGAAGGGGGTGGAGTCACCATGGGTGTGGTGACCTTATGAGTATATATATTGGTGCTTGTTTATTCACTTGCTGTTTATCACCTGATGAAGGAAGTAATGTTCCGTAACATGTAGTGTCACTTGTTCGTGAATACAACAAGTTTGTTGCAGCCAGTGGTGTGCCGTCTCTTTTGTTGTTTGGAGATTCCATTAGCCGTGGGAGCAATCCGGCTGAGACAAGGCATCGGTAGTTAATCAGGACTAGGACCTGATTCACGTATTCTCCGTGCACCAGTTGATGCGATTGCCGCCTCGCCAGCCTGACACCGTCACCCCAATGGTCAATGTACCCCCGGTGCCCAGTGCACTATGCATTACCTGTCCGTGTTCGCCACTGTCCACTCCACTGACAGAAACCTGAATTCATATACAATTTACATTTCAATTTACAGTGATACCCCATCAGGAGGGGACGGTGTATATGGAAGAATTACTGCTGGAAACTAGCATGTCACATGACCTGTTATACTTTGTATTAGATTGCCTAGAATTAATGTTGACATACAATTATTTCAGGTTTGGACTTGAGCTCTACTTCCAGAGACACGGAATGAGTATGGGGCTCACCAGCAGCCCCAGTGGTCACTATTTTGCTCTTGCATAACTTGCAGCAGCAGTTATTTTATGCCAATGAGTGTGAGGTGTGGTGCTTACATTTCCGGTTATTACCCATTTGTGGACAGTATGGGGTGTTTTATTGTTGCAGATGGCGACGAATGCTAATAGCTCACATCCTACAATTAGGTTCACAATGGAGTGTTTCCAAAGCTGTATTCAGTATTTGTATGTGAGTATCACAAAGAGTGAGGTTAGAGATCTAGTCAGTTCAGTTGATATACTGTATGTGAAAGGAGTTATATGGGCAGCACAGTGGCGTAGTGGTTAGCGCTCTCACCTTGCAGTGCTGGGTCTCTGGTTTGAATCCCAGCCAGGCCAACATCTGCAAGGAGTTTGTATGGTCTCCCCGTGTCTGCATGGGTTTCCTCCGGGCACTCTGGTTTCCTCCCACATCCCAAAAAAATACACATAAGTTAATTGGCTTTCCCCTAAATTAGACATAGACTTTGATACATACACAACACAATACATACATAGACATACGACTATGGTAGGGACTAGATTGTGAGCCCCTCTGAGGGACAGCTAGTGACAATATACTCTGTACAGTGCTGCGTAATATGTCAGCTCTATATAAATACTTAAATAAATTTAAAAAAAATATATTGGTTCACATAGTAATAAACAAGACTGTTTCCTTGCCTATCCTGTAACTGCTGTAGTGTGATAATGAAAGGTGACCATATAACACAACTATATAGTGGTAAAAAGTTTCCTATTCGTTCTATTAATGTACCAGCAGTAGCGTGGTTTATGTGTTACTACAGCCGTTTGGACATAGGCAAGACAAAAATACTGGCCAAGATTAGAATTCAGGACCATAAGAATTCTATAAGTCCCTAAGGTCCGGTTAACCCAGGGTGTTAGACACTGGTGGGGCAGGCATTTTAAAAGAGGCTGGCCATGATGTTTCACAACTGATGTGGATGGTTGTTGATCATATGCCACCACTGAATAGAGGGGTGAGCAAGAGAAATTGCAAGATTAACAGAAATATTAGACTGTATAAAACCTATGGGTTTGAATGATATGTTGAAACCCACATATCTGGGGGTAGTTACCCCATCTTCTCCTAGATACAGAAAGTGGGGATGAGCCTCTTTTTATCCAAAGCCCCCGTATCGTCAACCATGTGGACTGGTATATCTTAGGATGTGAAGTCCCATGCAGTCTGGACTCTGAAATCTGGGTATACTAGCTTGCATAGGTGAGAAGGGGGTAAAGAGGCTTGGGGGGGGTGCAGAGGATATATGTAGTTTTTTTTTGTATTTATTTATTTTTTAATCACTGTAAATAATAAGTATATCTACCAGGGATCCTTGTACAACAGCATTGCGGCTGTCCAGGCGGTCTCCTACTTACAAACAGGTTCAGTTCCTGGAGGTTGTTTGCAGACATCAAATGAATCTTATTGTACGGTTCTGACACAGTTCTGAATAATGCCTGAAGAAGAAATTTAACGGTTTAAAAGCTTGCAATAAACCGTGTACAGTTAGTAAATCATGAAAGGAATACTGTAGGGGGTCGGGGGGAAATGAGTTGAACTTACCCGGGGCTTCTAAAGGTCCCCCGCAGACATCCTGTGCCCGCGCAGCCACTTACCGAAGCTCCGGCCCCGCCTCTGGTTCACTTCTGGAATTTCAAAACTTTAAAGAGAACCCAAGGTGGGATTTAATTATGTTAGTGGGGCACAGAGGCTGGTTGTGCACACTAACACCAGCCTCCGTTGCCCCATGGTGTGCCTCCAGGACCCCCCTGCGCGCCGCTATACCCCCCGCAGTGCTAGCGACACACAGCGTGTCGCCAGCACACTGTTTACCTATGTGCTGTCTGTTAGCGCCGCTCCCCCGCCTCCTCCGTATCGGCGCTACCCGCCCGCGTCCCTTCCCTCCAATCAGCAAGAGGGAAGGGACGCGGGTGGGTAGCGCCGATGCGGGGGAGCGGCGCTGACAGACAGCGCTTAGGTAAACATTGTGCTGGTGGCACGCTGTGTGTCGCTAGCATTGCGGGGGGTATAGGGGCGCACAGGGGGGTCCTGGAGGCACACCATGGGGCAACAGAGGCTGGTGTTAGTGTGCACAACCAGCTTCTGTGCCCCACTAACAATTAAATCCCACCTCGGGTTCTCTTTAAAGTCTGAAAACCACTGCACCTGCATTGCTGTGTCCTTGCTCCCGCTGATGTCACCAGGAGCGAACTGCGCAGGCACAGACCATACAGTGGTTTTCAGACTTTAAAGCCTGAGATTCCAGAAGTGAACTGGAGGCGGGGCAGGAGCATCGGTGAGTGGCTGCGCGGGCACAGGATGTCTGCGGGGGACCATTTAGAAGCCCCGAGTAAGTTCAACCCGACCCCCTACAGTATTCCTTTAAAGGTAACACCAGAATCAACGTTTATTGGTTTGATGTCTGCATTACTGAACCTCGACTAACATCAGACTATACTTCTCTTGGTTGTGTGTAAGTTGAGTCCTTTACTTTTGGACAACTTTATATTTGGACATATTTATTTTCAACTACCGTACTTACAATATCTTATACAGTACAGTAATATGTAACAAAAAAATATGTAATAAAATGAAGACAAATTTTTTTAATGGATGAAATGTTGTATCTCAAGTCATTTGCATGAAAATTTGACAAAGCTCATGAGATGCCCTGGAAGTCGCAATGGAAGTCGCAATGGCTTATTTTATTATGTAACAAACTACACAAAGCACTCAGCTATAATTTTACATACTGTGGCTTTGTGGGCACCCTGTGCAATAAACAGCGTCAAGTAAGAAATCACAAGTGACGGTAATACATAACATGAACACAAGGAAAAATAAATCGCTCATGAAACGAATGACAGAACAGAACTCTGAATATATTAAAAAGTTAAAATTCAACCTCCTAATCACAACAGACTTCCCAGCTTCATGCTCCATTTATTTATTACAATTATAACTGTGTATGTTGTCTAACTGGCAGCATCCCAGGTCAGTCTTACATTCTCCCTATTGTGAAATAAACAATTAGTTCTTGACAGACCTGTTAGTTGGATAAAAGCTCTATAACGCTGCTGCTGTGGTCTCAGTTTCAAGATGAACATGTAGCCTTCAGTCAGGTGCAGGATCTGTTTATCGGATATTTTCTTGAAAGCAAAGTAATGTTGACAGATTAGACATCTGTAGTTTAAACAGCAAGACAACCACATGGGAAGCTCCGATCTGACTAAAAACAGCTCATCCTGAGAGAGAGATACTCACACAGGTTCAGCCTGGGTTCCACTGGCTCTAAACCTAAATATCAATCCACTGACAATATTCTGTATTTCCCTCCACTAACCTGGCGCTCTCAGAAATATCCTGCTAGACTCTAATGTGTGCCATCAGTTATTTACCCTGTCAACATGAATGTGACCATACAAGGAACTCCAAGCTGTCACTGTGCCATTATTAGACCTTCTGAGGCTGTCCAAAAACTTAGAAACAAAGGCAGCTATTATAACTAACTTGTGCAGCTAGTTTCATTAAAGGAGCACTATGGAGAAAAATTGTAAAATGTAAAATATGTGCAAACTTAGACAAATGAGAAGTACGTTTTTTCCAGAGTAAAATGAGCTGTAAATTATTTTTCTCCTATAATGCTGTCACTTACAGTAGGCAGTAGAAATCTGACAGAAGTGACCGGTTTTGGACTAGTCCATCTCTTTATAGGGGATTCTCAGCAAGGCTTTTATTCTTTATAAAGATATTCCCTAAAAAGGATTTAGGCCTCTTTCACAGTGCGATGTTAAAGACGCACGTTAGAAAATGTTTTAACGTGGACTAATGGCCCATACTCACGGGCTACAATTGTCGCCGCAACACGCAGCGCGCGCGTGTTGCGCCGACAGGTCGCCCGTGAGTATGAGGCGATGCACGGGCGCGCACCCCGAACCGTCGCTCATCGCTGATGTTGCCAGGCGATTGAACCGGTTAATCGCCTAGCGACAGTTGCCGCCGCAACTTCGCCACAACTGTCGCTAGTCCGCGTGTGTATGCGGACTAGTGACAGCAACCCCATAGCCGACGCGCACTGAGTTTCCGGCGGGGAGGAGGAACGACAGCTTCCACCGCGCCACTAGTCCCTCTTCCGCAGTGTGTATGCGGAGGGACGTGGCGACGAGCTGTCGCCGAACTGTCGCGCGCACGCTCCCGTGTGCTAGCGACATGCAGTTTTGGTTGCCCGTGAGTATGGGCCATAACGCACAGCAATATTAAGTCTGTGCACAGTGCACACGCTGCGTTGTGTGTAGCGTGTAGCAATACTTAGAAAGTGCTGCATGCTGTACGTTTAGCAATACATTTGCTGCGTTATGTGTGTTGCACATGCTCAGTAAGGTTTTTAAAAAAAAAATGTACCGCATGCGCCGTTTTTGTTCCATCAGTATGCAATGAAAACGGTGCACCAAGAGACACATAACGCAGTGCAAAATAACGTCCAGTTTCATAACCTACATGCGCTGCGTTAGGGGCACTTTGTGCGACCTTAACGTTGCATCAAACGCAACGTCTTAGTGTGTAAGAGGCCTAAAACAATGATGCTGGCCAGCTTCCCTGCTCGCTACACAGTTTTTTGGCAGTTGGAAGGAGCAACTGCCATTCACTAAGTGCTTTTGAAAATAAATAAATCCCTGAGAATCCCCTATGAAGAGATGGACTAGTCCAAAACCTGTCGCTTCTGTCAGATTTCTACTACCTACTGTAAGTGACAGCAACATAGGAGAAAAGTCATTTATGGCTCATTTTACTCTGGAAAAAACGTACTTCTTATCTGTCTATGTCTGCAAATATTTACAATTTTACAATTTTTCGCCATAGTGCCCCTTTAAAGTGCAACTCCAGTTACAGGAATGTGGCCAGGCTGAAATTAAAGAGAACCCGAGGTGGGTTTGAAGAATATTATCTGCATACAGAGGCTGGATCTGCCTATACAGCCCAGCCTCTGTTGCTATCCCAAACCCCCCTAAGGTCCCCCTGCACTCTGCAATCCCTCATAAATCACAGCCACGCTGCTGACAAACAGCTTGTCAGAGCTGGCTGTGTTTATCTCTATAGTGTCAGTCTGCTGCTCTCCCCGCCTCCTGCAGAACTCCAGTCCCCGCCTGCATCCCTTCCCTCCCTGCTGATTGGAGGGAAAGGACGGGGGCAGGGACCGGAGCTATGCAGGAGGCGGGGGAGCAGCTGAGACTGGCACTACAGATGTAAACACAGCCTCACAGCATGACTGTGATTTATGAGGGATTGCAGAGTGCAGGGGGACCTTATTGGGGTTTGGGATAGCAACAGAGGCTGGGCTGTATAGGCAGATCCAGCCTCTATATGCAGATAACATTCTTTAAACACACCTCGGGTTCTCTTTAAATGGCTTGCTATTGGCTCATGTCCAGCCATTTTTATTCTTCTGGCAACTCCCTCTCTGTCCCACAAGTGTAGAAAGATAAGACTTTGGGAGTGTTCACACTTACATGTGCGAGAAAGCATGCGTCTTTCCGCATATGCATGGTTTTGTGGGTTTTATATATGCGTTTTACCACGTCTTTTAATTGCTTTTTATGAGTTTTTGGAGTATGTAGTAATGGGGGTGATGACAAAGGACCCCAGGGCCCATATGCAATTAACTTTTTCTCCTGACTTTTCTCCTTGGTGATTTTTTTTACAACTTGTCAATTAAACACCTTTTAAACCATCAGCAAGCAAGACAATAAGTACTTTTTTTTTACCTTGTTTTTGGTGCTTTTTCAATAGCGAAGTGCTGAAAAATTATTTAAAGAGAAGAGGAAATAATGATCTTCTAGAAGAAACTCAGGAGAAAAACGTAATTGCATATATGCCCAGGAGTTGAGCTACCGGGACAGGTGAGAATTTACAAAGCACAGGCATCGGGGGGAACATTTACATTTGGGGGTGGCCGGGCAGGCTGCTAAGGCAGCAACACTAGATCAATTTCTGACACATTTCATGCTGAAATCTATTAGAAATTGGTCTGCGCTGCAGTGTATGGAGAGGCAACACATCTCTCTCTGATCAGATTTGTTAAAGGACATCCGAGGTGAAAATAAAAGGATGAGAAAAAATGACTTTTTAAGATATTCCAGTTTTATATTATATTTAAATATAGTTTTTAAGTTTTTACAGTTTCATTGTCTCTGCTCAATGACACCTTCGTTGAGGTATGCTAGAGCTCAAATCTATGAATTATTGACCCTTTTTATCTCTTTCCTGCTCCTGGAAGCTATTTACTGACAGGAAAGTATTTTATGGATGTAATTACTTATCAGTGAGGGTTATGCTATAATCTGATCCAGCCAAACCCAGATAGAAACCGTCACTTGCATACCTGATTTTTGATTCTTTCGGGCAGAGAAAGAAAAAAAAGGAACACAGCCTAGTTATTTGTGTGCTTGGCACTGTACATACACATGTCTATCTCATCATGTCACATCGGTTTTCCTTTAAGAGACAGATCTGTCTCATGGTTGATCTGCCCATACTTCGCCTGGTGTATGGGCATCTTTACCTTTCACAGCCTGACTGACTATGCTCTGTTTGTACAGGCTCTGAATAGAACAAGTCAAAGGAACATTGATTAGTTATTGAGTGGGATATCGCCTATCAAAACTAATTTCTATGCTTTTGCTTCTTTTCTGAGTGTGTGAAGCCCTTCACGTGTATTTACAGTAGATAAGTAACTTGTTCGCAGAGCTAAGTGGGAAAGGCAGAAAGCATTGGGAAAGGATGCAGAAGTTAATCTGGAGCAATGGAGAGGACAAAGGAGCTGAAAATTGATCAAATTGGTAGATCACACTGGACAGGAGATATTGATTGGAATCAATGGCCCATAGCATTGCATTACATTGAACAATACAAGGCTGTGGTTCGATGCGTTTTGATAATCTACAAGAAGAATTCAAAATTCCGGAGAATGAAAGATTTGGTTATATCCAACTGGATCTCCACGCTTATGTAAAATGAAATGTTTTCCCAATAACCCTTACACATTTTGAAATATTATGCTTAGAAAACCCAGGCAGGGGTATAATTTCATAACTATACTCACAACTACAACAACGGGACAGGTAAAAACGGTGCACAGCGCTGAGGGTATAAAAATGGTGCCGCATTGATTTACACTATATAACGCTATTTAGCGTTATAAGTGTTAAAAAACGGTGCACGCAGAGTGACTTGCATTTATAATGCTAAATGGCATTATAAGTGTTAAAAAATGCAGTGGGGGGGGGGGGGGCGCTAGTGTTAGGCAGCGGGGGTCAGATGGGGGAGAGTGTTAGGCAGCAGGAGGGTTTAGTGTGAGAGAGGCAGACACAGGCAGCGGGGTTTACCTGGTCCCTGATCACATCTTCTCCCCACTTCCTACTTAGTTTGAAGGAGTCTTGCAGCCAGCCAATCACCATGCGACTTCAGTCCCCGCATGGTGATTGGCTGGCTGCAGGACTCTTTTAAACTAAACAGGAAGTGGAGAGAAGACGGGATCCCCGGGACCAGGTAAGGTATGAGAGATGTCGCTAATGACATCTTATTACCAAAGTTATTTAACGTTTCAGGGCATTTATGAAACGTTAAATAACTTTAGTAGCAAGATGCCATTATCGGCATCAGCCTGCAACATTTTTCACAGGCGACATTTTTGACTGTACCTACTAAACAATCCCAGTCCCAAGCTAAACATTTAATATGAAACTCAGCATTTCTTCTTTGCTGTAAAAGATTATTTGCAGCATAAAGCCTACTACCAGAACAAAATTGGTAGCAGAACAACATTTAAACAGTTAAACAGCACTTTCTTTTTCAGTGAAAAGCTTATATCTGAAGGGAAAGATGAGGAAGTGATTACATTATCTTGTTTACGTTTCCTTATCAGCCACAATCAGTAAACATTCCTGGCTGTGCTTCAGTTTGGTTAGGGCCAGTTCACATGGACCCTTGCATGTTATTTACCACAGGCTGTAGCACTCGTTGTCTTATGCTGGGAATACACGGTAAGATAGTTGCCTGGATCGATCCCCGCTCGTCCCTGCGGGCGCTCCTTATCTTCCGCTCGATTCCCCGCTATTGTCCGCCTGCGGGGATCGAGTGGGGTATCGATCCGGCGGGTCATCGGACCTGTCGAAAATTATCAATCGAGCCATCAGAGGCTCGATTGATAAGGGGGAAACGAGCCGTGTATGCCCAGAATTATGCTGGGAATACACGGTTAGATAATGCGCGGCTCGATGCCGGCGCGTCCCCGCTCGCCCCCGTGGCCGCCCGGATTGATTCCTGCTCGTCCCCGCAGGCACTTCCTTATCAGCGCTTCATTTTTTTGCATTGTCCACCCTCGGGGATCGAGCGCGGAATCGATCCGCCGCGGTGATCAGACGCGTCGGATATTATCAATCGAGCCATCAGCGGCTCGATTGATAACAAGAAACTCGCCGTGTATGCCCAGCATAATGCTTGGAATACACGGTACGTTTTTGAGGCTCGAATATCCCGCCCGATTGATTCCCCGCTCGATTCCGCGCCCGATTCTCTTATCTTCCATTCATTATTCTTATCTTTTCCCATTGTTCCCTATGCAAAATCGAGCGCGGAAACGATCGGGCGCGAGAACGGACATGCTGGAAATTATCTATCAAGCCATCTAAATGGCTCAAAATCTAACCGTGTATTCCCAGCATAAGCAATCACATTCAAATGAATGGGCAGCACTACTACTATAGTTTCCCACCGTTTGCGCAAACACATCATTTTAAATTTTAATCCTTACTTTTCTCATTATTTGAGGTGACCCTGGAAGCAGCAGGTTCCTTCCAGGACCATTTGCTGGCATGCCGCTATGCCCCCCATGTGAGGGTGAAAAGCGCTCATCACTACCAAAAGCTACTGAAAGCTGTCAAATGCTTTTTTGCATGCTTGCAGAAACCATACTAGTTGCATGGCAGTCCTGCTGATCTTTCTGACATCAGTAGTTTCTGAATCACACACATGAAGCAAGCATTCAGCTAATCCAGCCAGACTTCATTCAGATCACCTGATCTGCATGCTTCTTCAGGGTCTATGGGTAAATGTATTAGAAACAGAGGATCAGCAGGACAGTCAGGCAATTTGTATTGTTTAAAAGGAAATATATAAGTCAGCCTCCATATCCCTCTCCCTTCAGATGTCCTTTAAACAAGGATATGTCAAAAAATGGACATCTTCAGGGTATTAGGACTTTGAACGATTGAGAAAGCATGGAACCCAACCTACTGTATATCCATTAATATAGCAATGACAGATTCAGCACTATGGACTTGATTCATCAAGCTGTGCTGCTAAAGCAGCATAGCTTAATGAGAGAAGCGTGAGCTCAGTGCACACTATGCTGCGGTAGTGTAGTGTAGCGTGCGCTGGTAACTTATGCACCCTCCTTGTAACTTACGGCCGTTCCACTGAACCTACCCTGATCCCCAGTGGGCCCAGTGGCTTTCTAGGACGTGATCCTGGCACTTTGATTGGCCCAGTAGGCTGCCCTCATGATCCTACAAACCCGCGCTGAACCGCACATCAAGTGTGCTGACAGGCCCAGCTGTAACTTCTCCCTTACTTCCCCTGCCCAATGCAGGTAGCCACAGGTGTTCCTTAATACTGGGTGCACCTCTGACTACCTAATACTAAGTAGCTAGAGGTGCCCCCAGGTATTAGATAGCTAGAGGTACCGCCATCTGAAGGGAGATCTCATCAGTGGAATGCAGAGAGCTGGGCGAGTAACCTTTCTGTTACACTCTCTTCTCAGGACTCTGCATAGGGAAAGAGGGAGGGAGGCACTGGGGGGGGGGGGGGGGGGAGCGAGCAGCCTTTCCATCATCAGGCGCCTGTAGGCACGAGCCTACAGTGCCTTATGGTAAATCCAGTGTTAGGTCTGATCATGCGGCTCGGAAGCTCCTTTCCACACTGCCTTTCACGCAGGCCCAGTGGGGACGTAAATGTAATTCCCTTGAAATTTCCTTGCTTCCACATGTCCTGCACTCTCCAAATTTTCAGGGTAGGGAGAGGACCCCCCGAACTACCTATGTGGAAAATTACAGGCCCTGAGTTTGGCTGATTCACAAGATAGATTACAGAAACCTATCTCAGGAACCAGTGGGGTTCAGGGGCTGCAATTTGGCACAGATGTAGTTTGGGGGGTCCCCTCCCTACCCTGAAAATTTGGGAAGTGTAGGACGTGTGGAAGCAGAGATATTTGGGGTGTTATTTCGGGAAGCATAATTAAATAGGAAATGTGGCAGCACAGGCTCCTACTGTGCATGCGGGGCAGCACAAATTTACAGGCAGCACGATTAGACACATCCCCGGTGTAATGTCTGATTGCGCTGCCCGGAAGTTCCCTTCCATACTGAGTAGCACGTATGCTCAGTGTGAAGTTAATTATGCTGCTGATGGTAAAATAATAAATATCTCCGCTTCCACACATCCTACACGCCTCAAATTTTCAGGGTAGGGAGAGGATCTCCCGAACGACCTGTATGACAAATTGCAGCCCCCGAGCCCCGCTGGTTCAGGAGATGGATTAGAGAATCCTATCTCGGAAACCAGTGGGGCTCGGGGGCTGCTGTTTTGGCATATAGGTAGTTCGGGGGGTCCCCTCCCAACCCTGAAAATTTGGCGAGTGTAGGATGTGAGGAAGCGGAGATATTTAGTATTTTACTACCAGCAGCATAATTAAATGGGAACTGTGGCTGCACAATCTCCTACTGCGCATGCGGGGCAGCGCAAATTAACAGGCAGCGTAATCAGACACAACCCCGGCCCTGCCTAAAAGTCCTAATGAGATGCGACTGGGTCACATCCAGGTTAATGCATCTAGCAGGAAGTGGCTCAGGTTCATGCTTCAGGGGATGTAATAATAGAGATTTTATTTTGGTCCTGCCCCATGTTGTGTTACTGGTCCAGGGTCTATAGGTTAGCTCTACAGTATAAAAACAATTACAAGAGACCCCTGGACAGCACTAGATTACAGTCAAGAGAGCAAATGGCTTGGGCACACTTTGCTGCAGTAAAACAAACTATAGCTGTGGCCAGGAGGAGGCAACTAGTCCCCTTTTGAGGTAAAGAGCAGAGTCAATCATTTTAGAGCCCTTTTCCACTGGTTGCGCTCTGATTCAATAATCGGATCGCAAGGACACCACGATTAACATGTTGATCGTCGTTCCCCTTTTCCACTGATGTGCTTCATTTCACAGCGATGTGGAGAGTTCTGTATGCTTCTTTTTTTGTGCGCTAGCAATTGAATGCTATAGCAGCCACTCACAAGCACTGCTAAATCGTGGAGAAAAAACGCACAAGAAAATCGTGATTGTATCTCAGCAGTGATTTTCAGTGGAAAAAGACCGTCATGGTACAGGAACAAGTGATGAGCATCCTAGAGCAGTGTTTCTCAACATTTTATTGGTATGTACCCCTTTTAAAGCCCTGTACTCACTAAGTACCCCCTAGCATAGTAAACATCATCACAAGTACCCCTTGACAAATATATATTTAATCGTAGTACATGATACTTGGTTCTAAACAATTTCCAAGCATTTACTATTGCTTTTAATTAACTAAAATACTAATTTGGTGTTTTTAAATAAGATTTATCAATTTCTAAAACTCTAAATGTGTTATTCTTGGTTAAGTATATCAAGCCTGAGTACCCCCTGAAACCATATGAAGTACCCCCTGGGGTACGCGTACCACACGTTGAGAACCTAGATCCTAGAGGATTGTTAGGAAAAGGCTGAGAGGATCTGGAGTCCCTGGAGACAGCTGATGGAGCAAAGGACTAGAATATAAGGGATCTGGGCTTTGGGGTCTTTAGTCTCTTTCTTTTTTTTATTCTCCTTTTTCTTGAGTCTCTCTGTTTTCCCTATTTTGTAAACATAAACCCTATTGCAGTTCACAGAGTCCATGTCTAGAACAGTTCCATTAGCTACTATTTATTGTACTGTTTATTGTTATTCCTTACACAAATTCCTTCTTGAATGTATTGCTGACTGCACGCAAGGGGAAATTGTATTGTAAAGGCGCGTACACACGTCATATTTTCACAAACGACGGGTCCGTCAGACCCTCCCGCTGGGCGGATGTTCTGCCGACAGCAGGACGTTTGTACAGTCTGTCTGCAGACAGATAAGACTGATTTTGACAGATCCGCTGAGCGTATAGTAGGCACGGATCATGCTGTAATGGCTGCAGCCTTTGCATCAGCATTTGCAAATCTCCATAGACTTGCATGAATCTTGTGGCAGGGAAGCATCGAGGAGTACCGCGGTGCGACGCAGTATGCAAGGAGCCTCAATAGAAATATTGAAACAAAAAACCCACAACTACTTGGGCAGCACGGTGGCATTGGCAAGACTAGTCCAAATCCCAGCCAGGGTACTATCTGCATTGAGTTTGTATGTTCTTCCTGTGATTGCATGGGTTTCCACTGGGCACTCTGGTTTCCTCCCACATACCAAACACATAGGGCTGGTGCACACCGAGCGGCTTTTTGGGCGTTTTCAGATCCGCTTGCGGCTGCGGATCTGCTTGGTCAATGTATCTCAATGGGGTGGTGCACACCAGAGCGGCAGGCGTTTTGCAGAAACGAAAAATGCCTGGGTGAGGCATTTTTTGGATTGCGGATGCGTTTCTGCCTCAATGTTAAGTATAGGAAAAACGCAAACCGCTCTGAAAAACGGCACTTCAGAGCGGTTTTGCAGGCGTTTTTGTTACAGAAGCTGTTCGGTAACAGCTTTACTGTAACAATATATGAAATCTACTATACTGAAAACCGCAGCAGCAATCCGCAAAACGCTAGCAAACCGCCTCATAAAAATAAAAAAAAGCGTTTAAAAATCTGCTAGCGTTTTGCGGATCTGCTAGCGGGTTTTGGTGTGCACCAGCCCATACAGATAAAGTGCCGGTCGGGCAGGTTCTAGACTTTGTGCATCCTGAGGCAAACTTGTGAGGATGACCCCCCCCCCCCAAATGGAATGATAGCACAACACCAGACAATTTGCAACTCACGTTATAGCTTCAGTGAGCTCCCCCCAAATAAACACCTTCAGTATAGGTAGGCAGCCAGGTATTGGTGCCCCCAGTATTGGTAGCAGCTAGGTACAGTTGCCCCCAGTATAGCTTAGCCAGGTACAGCTGCCCCCAGTATAAGTTGGCCAGGCACTCTCTTCACTTCCTGTTTCTGCCTGGTGCTGTCCCCAGACTTCTGCCGCTTGAGGAAGTCGCCTCACTTGGCAACTTGGCATCATGGGTGGACCAGGCCTGGTGCCGGTAATTGGCTTCCCACTAAATTGGCCGTAAACTACGATGGACATATGACTATTGACTACAGGTGGTTCACCTTTCTCTGTGATAATCACCTTTCATGTTTTGTCAGCTCTTGCTGTTAGACGCCAGAGACATTACTAATGAGGGAGCATCTCCTGTTGCTACAAGGCAGATGTGCGTTTTTGCACATAACGAAAAACTATAGGCCGCATAAAAACACGCATATCTCTGCATTTTCTGTGTGTGTTTTTTGAAATGCACAACTTGCTGCGTATGTTACTCCATTGAAAAGGGGAAAATGTTGAAAAAGATGCAAACGCAATCGCATAGAAAAATGCACAGAAAAATGCAGAAGTGCACAATGGAGAAAACTCATCGTTTTCAGCACAGCCAAGTGTGCTCCTTTCAGAGTTCCTCCCAGTAACCACTAAAAACAGCCATACAGAGTGAAGCAGGGAAGGTGTTGCTATAGCTACCGGTCTTAGGGTGCACTGCAGTCCTCCTCACATCAGTCTCCCATCATCACCCCTCTGGCATTGAAAAAAATGGAGAAACCAGGACTTTGGTATACAGGTGTGATATGGCTATGCTTGTTTGACATAGTAACTGGTATGGGGGGGAGTAAAGGTGTCATGGTGATCAGTGAGGGAGTTTCACAGTGGCAACACTGTTAGGCCTGATGCACACCAGAGGAGTTTTTCTGAGCATTTCGAGTTTTTGAAACCTCCTGCTAATGTTATCCTATGTGTCTATGCACACTGGAGTGATGAGGTTTTGTAAAAAAAAAAACCCATAGCATTACATTAGGAAGAGCTTTTGAAATCTCTAGCGTTTGGGGAGCTTTTCTGGTGTGTTTCAGCCCTTAGTGAGGAAAAGGGTCATGGCAGCCACACTTGTATGACCCTTATTTAGCAAATGGATCCCTGACCATGGGGGTTGCTATGAGGGGGGTGAGAAATAATTAGGGGGCATGATTTATAGTTATACCCCAACAGATGCTTTGATAATGCTGTATTCATGCTAATGCTGGCCTTTTCAGCGCCTCTCCATGGGTAAACACCCTTTAATACTCATATTGAATATTGCAGACTTTCATTCTATGCAACAAATGACAGAACCTTAAGGTGGCCACTAATGGCCCAATTTCTAGTGAAAAATCGTTCCAGCGATCAGAAATTCTGATCGGATTGGTTGTAAATAATCTCTGTTGATGGACACAATCAATTATAAACGGTTATAAAAATAGTCGTCCGATTAGATTTTAATCAAACCAAAATTTGGATTTTCTCGTTGGTTGTGATAGATAGGAAGCAAAGATTGGTTCGCTGATGGTGTAGTGAACAATTTCACTTCAAATTGTGCTCATCAACAGAGATTAATTACTACCAATCGATCAGAATTTCTGATCACTCGAACAATTTTTTTGCTAGAAATTGGATCGTTAGTGGCCACCCGTTCAAGCGATCAGAAATTCTGATCGGATTGTAGTAAATAATCTCTGTTGACGGGCACAATCAATTACCAACTATTATAAAAATAGTCATCCGATTGGATTTTTGTCAAACCAAAATTTGGATTTTCTTGTTGTTTGTGATAGATAGAAAGCAAAAGTTGGTTCGTTGATGGTGAACAATTTCACTTCCAATCAGAATTTTCTGTCGCTCAAACGATTTTTCGCTAGAAATTGGATCGTTAGTGGCCACTTTAAGTTTATGTCCACACTATGCTGGATTGACAATGTATAGTTAACAGCTGATCCAATGTACTGTATTTTGCGTTGTTTACAACAAACAGCAAAGGAGACCTGATTTGGGGAGGGATCAAGGGATCAGGGCCGGGCCGAGGCACAGGCTGGAGAGGCTCCAGCCTCAGGGCGCAGTGTAGGAGGGGGCGCAGAATTCATTCAGCTGTCATTCCTAATTGTGTTTGAAGCAGAAATAAATAAGAAAAGGGGATACATGGCAGTGACTGTAAGCCAGATAACTAGATATTAATGTGTTGGGGAGGCTGTGGGCCCGGTGGCGCCTCTTAGTATAATAGCAATCAGTGTGTGACGGCTGGGGTGGGAGGGATGGAGGGGCGCACTTTGGTGTCTCAGCCTTGGGTGCTGGAGGACCTTGTCCCTGCTCTGCAAGGGATGTCTTATATTTGTATTATTTAATTCTATAAACATTAGCAATGATTAGGGCTGTGGTTGATGCCTATGCCAATTTTAATTCACTATACGTAGCGGCAGAGTGCAGGTAGGAAAATCATCATGTACGATTTCCGTTGAAAGCACTAGTGGGAATGGATGTAGTCCATTTCTATGGACTTTCATTGTTTCCATCGGTATGCATAGCATGTACCTGACCTGAAAAGTTGTTCAAGCAGTGACTTTGCATTCTGCTACCGTAAGGCTATGTTCACAATGGGATTTGAGTTCCCTGTAAAAAACAGGAATACAACAAAACACAAAAGTCACACCCTGCGTTATCTGCACATGCATAAAATACAGTGAAGCATAAAGTCAATGTAAAGTATGCTTCACTGGCACTGTTAACATGTGCATTATGTGGTAATGTACTGTATGCAGTGCATTGGGATACCGTCCTCTGCTAGATCGCTCTGCCCTGTGTATGCAGTGCATTGGGATACCGTACTCCGCCTGTGCCCCCTGTGTTCATTTATACATTACCTGTCCAATGTCGTCCACCACGCAGTGCCCATCCCTGTTCGGAATCCCGAGCTCTTCTACTAAAAGTAAACACGCCGCCAGTGTGTTTACGACGGCAGCCTGTATAGCGCTAACAGAAATGCAGGGGATTCCAAAGACAAATAGACAAATAGGCACAGTGTGGTGGACACAGGACAGATAAAGTATAAATATACACAAGGGGGCACATGTATACACTAGGGAGGCAGTGGCAAGGTGGCAGAGACGACTGGTTCCTGAGAGATTTTGTGCTGAAATCGATTAGGAATTGGCCTGTGGTGTATGGGCAGCCAACAGATCTACCTTTAGAGCCCTTGTCTACTAGCAATCGCTAGTGCTTGTGCTAAACGCTAGCGATTGTGCAAAGTCCCTTTTGTTCCAGCGATTGCGATTTTGTTATGCAATGCATTGCATAGCAAAATTGCGGTAAAAATCGCTCTGCGGCGCGATTGTGCTGTGCTTTTGTAAAAATCGAATCGCAGTAGTGGAAATTACCTACCGTGATTTCTGTTATTTAGCAAGCCCTAGCGATTTCAAAATCGCTAGCGATTTGTGATTTTGCGATTCAGCATCGCAATCGCAGCAAGTGGAAAAGGGCCCGCTATCAGATTCGATCAGCTGCAACCCCCCTCCTCCCCCATTAATAACGAGAATTGCAAAGTGCTGTACACAATGGTGCAATTCCAAGAAATCCCAGTTGCAGTGACTGCAGCGTTTTTGAAAGTCCATGTAATTTCATTGCGATTTTGGGGTCAGCAATCCCAGGAGATTTGCAACTTCATGGAAGATGGCTTTGACAAAATTCCATTACAAAACGCAGATGCAAAAAAAGAAAATCACAAATGCACAAAACTCACAAATAGAATTTTGATAAAACATTATACATCGTATTGTTTGCGATTGGCAATTTTCAGTGGATACAGGGCAGGACTCGGAGTACATTTGAAATCGGCGCCGGTAGACTTGGGCGCAGGATACAGCCGGTATATGGCTGATCCTGCTTCTGCACAAGTCCGGGCCGTTTTAATTACTATTCCCCCTCCAGGCCGCCATGGATAGTGGGGGAATGAAATAATTCGGCTTCCATCGATTGCTGGAGGCCGAATTATTGTGTTTTTTAAGCAACCTCGGCTCCGTCTTCTGATGGAGCCAACGTTACTCACTGAGCGCTGCAATAGGAATGATTCCTATTGTAGTCTATGGAGGCGCCGGCTGCGCCCAAATCTAGCAGCGCTGAAAAGCACTGCTCCGCAGGGGCAGACCCTTTCTGTAGGACCTTCCAATTTGGACCGGTGTTCCGACATAATAACCAGAAGCATTAAAATTACCTTTTTTTTTTACAAAGTTAAATTTAAAAAAATATTCTCGAAAAAAAGCTATGGATTTTTATTGACTAACAAAATAGGTACAAATACATTAAACTAATTTTATAAAATAATTTGTGGCCATGTGCAGGATAAGGTGTGTGAGCGCATTGTAGTCCCCTTTCCTGCTAGTACCACAGGCTGATCCAGAGCCTGTGTCTCCTGGTTTTAGATGCGACCCCTCATAGACTGCCCGGCTCATTACTCAGCCCTGCCTCAGGTGTGGCTGCTATGGACGAGGGAAGCCACTCCAGACCGCAGAGAGTTCAGAGACCCGGGGGCACAACGTACCCCTCAAAACCGTATGACAAGTGGCATCACCCGCCCGAAGCCTGCTGGGGTGACCAGCACATCATCACCCGCTCGCCATTCATCGCTCCCTCAAGTGCCGCTTTTAAGTATGAAGATGATTACGAGCAAGAGAAAAAAGGTATCGTATCTTCTCTAGAGATCTCCTCCTACTGTAAACAGTGCTATGTGTGATGCCACCTGAGCGTCGCCCTGCCCTCTGCCTGCTGGGGAGGAGGAGGAGGGC
Organism: Hyperolius riggenbachi; assembly: GCF_040937935.1. Classification (NCBI taxonomy): domain Eukaryota; kingdom Metazoa; phylum Chordata; class Amphibia; order Anura; family Hyperoliidae; genus Hyperolius; species Hyperolius riggenbachi. The sequence goes on from NC_090650.1 coordinate 124,992,083, forward strand.
AGCGCTGGTGTGACTAGCCCTTTGTGTCCTGTAATGTGTGCTGCCTGCCTGGCAGGAGATAGAGGGAGAGCAGCCCCCGGATCACATCACTTGTCAGGAAGCGTGCTGACCTGTGTGATCCCCATTGTGCACTCTTCACACGACCAGGGCCAGATGGAATGTCAACAAAACTTGTACTTCTAAAACTTTCTTTGGGATCTCTGCAGGGGAGATGGAGGAGGAAAGACCCCGATCTCAGACTGTGACCACCACTACAAGTTCCTACTGTGAGACCTTCACAACCAGCACCAGCTTATCCTATGACAAGAGCTTTCTCACCACAGCACCTGGGCTGCTTCTGCTGGCAGAAATTGTGAGTATGGCTTGTCCTGTTATACTAGTAATGATCATGTCCTTCTGCCTGCCCTGTACACACAGTTCCTACATCCCGGATCTTGTTCTTTCTCTGCTGGAACTATGAACACAGTCATCTTTTCACATGTCTTGCCAGCTGGCCATATATTATAAGATACTTGTTCTATCCAGCAAAGAATTAAGGCACACCAAGAGCGCTGTGACTGCTTTTAAAAACTCTAGCGCTTCAAAAAGGGTTTAGTAATGTGTATGGGAATGATCACACCAGAGTGATGTTGTTTTTTTGTTTTTGTAGTTTTTTTTTGTTCTTTTCTTTCCCCAAATGCAAATGCAGCTCCTGCAGCATTTTGGAGTCGATTACGCCTCCATGTAAAGTATAGGAAAATTGCTCCCCCAAAAATTTTTTTTTTTTTTTTTTTTTTCTTCCCCCAAAAGTGTTTTTCGCCCAAAGCTGTTCACTTCCAGATAAAAGAATACAACAAAATACTCCAAAATCGCTCGGCATAAATAGGAAATCCTAGGCACATGCCCAGTATCACTACAAAAATCGCTAGGTGTTTGCGATTACACCTAGCGATTTTGGAGTGCACTAGCCCTTAATTTCTCCATGTTGCTGTTTAGCTAGATTGTCATCTTGCACCGCTACATATTACTTCAGATCTTAACAAGGAGTCTGAATACGGTTTGTGACTACTTTTAACTATACATGTTCCATGGCAGATCCTGGAAAACACCATTGCGACTCAACAGTGTTGAAAAGTTGTGTTCTGAGTGTAATGCGTTGCATGCAGTACATTGAAGTAGCTTCTAGTCTAATTTAGGGCAGGAAAACTCAGGTCAATTCTGCTATCGTGATTGGGTGGACAGCACCCTCAACTATATCTGGGTTTCAGCTAGTTTGTAGTAAACTATGCCCACACTATTTGGCTAATCACAACACTTTGTAGTGTGTAGAAGGTGCTAGATTGGGGAACAGCTTCCTATGAGGTTTCCTGCTTGAACGTCTGGCGAACGCGCAGCATGTTAAATATTATTGCAATGGAATCGGCCACACTGCACCACTGACGCGTAGATATGGACATACCATTGCAATATAATTGTATCATTGCAATGCGATTATGTTGTTCGTTGCAGTGTGAAAGTACCCTGACATGCTGCCACCATTTGATACTGTTTGAAGCAGTATAAAGTTGTACAATAGCTGAGCCAGCTGCTTTACTCCCTGGTTGACAAATGAGTGGTGTTTTCCAATCACTTTGATTGATCCATTAACCTATTGAGACTGGTACTTGCGTATTATCCCATCTGGAAAGTTTGGCAGCTTTTTGTTAAAGTTCTGTTTGATACCCCAGCCAGATCTAACCATTTTTGGAAAGCTGAAAGTCCCGGCTTTCCTTTGCCTGAGTCAATGTGATGCCCCATTCCCAAGTTGGGGGGCGAAGTCCCCTGCACTTTGGTGTAGAGAGCACAGTGGAATTGAGTCTCCTGCCCATGCCAGTAAGACATAGAGACGAGGGTGCATAGCTGTGCTGCTCCTTCATCTGAAATGAGAGACCCAGGGCACTTGACATAAGTTTTGAAGACACAGATTTATGCTGCGAAGGAAGAAGACCTACCGGGTGTGCTGCTTATCATCCTGTCGGGTTCGTCCCGTACTTCTGTAATTGCACTTTTTTGCAGCCAAGTTCAGGGACACCCCTCCTTCAAGATCCCGTAACTTGGGAACTGAGCATCTTGCCGACTCAGGACCCGGTGCAACAGAAAGCCGGGACTTTCAGATTTCAGATCTTCCTGGGGGAGCTAACAGAACTTTAAAGAGACACTGAAGCGAGACTAAATATCGCTTCAGCTCTCATATATAGCAGGGGCATGTGTGCCCCTGCTAAAACGCCGCTATCCCGCGGCTGAACGAGGGTCCCTGTCCCCCCAACCCACCCCCCGCAAACCTTGGTCGTCTTCTTGGTCGCAGATTAGCCCTTCCTAGAGGCAGGGCTAACGGCTGCAGCCCTGCCTCACAGCGCGTCTATCAGACGCGCATCGCCGCCTCTCCCCGCCCCTCTCAGTGAAGGAAGAGAGAGGGGCGGGGGAGAGGCGGAGATACGCGCTGACAGACGCGCGAGGGGCAGGGCTGCGGCGGTTAGCCCTGCCCCAATGCGGAAGCGCTCCCCCGCATTACAGAGGGGATTTGGGGGGACGGGGACCCCCGTTAAGCCGCGGGATAGCGGCGTTTTAGCAGGGGCCTGAGGTCTGAAGCGAGATCTATTCTCGCTTCAGACTCTCTTTAACAAAAGGCTGCCAAACTCTCCAGACGGCATAATATGTAAGTACCTTGAGGCTTAATAGATTTTCATTTGGTTTGACTTTTTTTCTTGTCCTGAATATCTAGCTACTAAAAATAAATCTTATGGTGTATACCTGCTTCAACCTGAACCTTTTGTTGGAATTTACTTTTTGCTTGAGGGCTTGTTTCCACTACACGCAGAATAGATGCAGAAAAACTGACTCCAATAAATGTCTATGGGGAAATCTGCATCAGGAAAAGCGCGTTTAGTGGAAACAGGCCCATAGACATTCATTGAAGTCAGTTTTTCTGCATCCAATCTGTGTGTAGTGGAAACAGGCCCTGATGGTTCTTCCTGAATAATAACCAGAGTCTGAGAATAAGGTCACATCAGTGATTAACTTGACCAAGGACTTGTTTTCACAATTTGATCAGAGGTTTATAGTGTACAACTTCCATGTGCTCACAAATGAGCAATCGTTCAATCACAGTTGCCATTCTTAAAGGAAAACTTAAGTCAAAAATATTTACTCACCCGGGGCATCCCTCAGCCCCCCCGAAGCTGGATGGTGCCCTCGCAGCCCCGCTCCAATCGTCCTGTCCCCGCCGGCGGCTACTTCCGGGTTCGGCAACAGCCGCCGACAGGCTGGAAACGCGGCTGATTTTCCGCGTTCCCAGCCGCTATACCACCCTCTATGCTGCTATAGCATATATGTTATACGCTATAGCAGCATAGAGGGTGATAAAGCTGCTGGGAACGCGGAAAATCAGCCGCGTTCCCAGCCTGTCGGCGGCTGTCGCCGAACCCGGAAGTAGCCGCCGGCGGGGACAGGACGATTGGAGCGGGGCTGCGAGGGCACCATCCAGCTTCGGGTGGCTGAGGGATGCCCCGGGTGAGTAAATATCATTTTTTATTTTTGACTTAAGTTTTCCTTTAAGGTGCCCATAGACCTGACGATTATGGGCAGAATCAACAGAGACAAATTTATCTCTAATCAAATCTGATTAGAGATAAATTTGTCTCTTGGTTAAAGCTGTCCATAAACTACAGGTCCATTCCCGTCCGATTTCAACATGAAATCTTTAGGTAATCGGCTGAGCCCACCGCGGCTGACCCCCCCACCCCCCCCCCTCCCCCCATGTGTGAATTTATATATTACCTGTCTGGTAGCAGTCTCCGTGCAGTGACAGTTTATTTTGCAGGGCAGCCGCATACACGCTAGGGGCACCGGACAGGCGATGTATACATGCACACACCAAGCACATTTATACATTGCAAGGCTTTCGTCGCTTGTTCCGAAATCTGCCGCACACCCAACTGAATTCGACCCGACATCTTGCGGCTTACGCGATCGACAATACGACCAATTTCTGTCCCGAAATTGGTCGATTTGTGTAGCATGCACTTGGCGGCACCGATTTTCATCCAATTCGATTATAATTAATTGGATGGTCGATCAGCCGCCAAGTCTTCTGCTGTATGGCCACCTTAACTAGAGAGACACAATCAATTAAAACAATATTTGCTGCTAATAAACTTCCATTTGATTTTGAGGATGATTCTATTAAGGAATCGTATATATTAATCTTGTACTGTGTAGTTTCCCTCTTTTACACATTAGACTAAACTTGTCAGAGGCAGCTTTTCAGGTCCAAAAATCCAGAGTGTGTTCATCTGCAGCAGATGCCATCCTGCCTATGATGCCAGGTGACGCTGCTTTCTCAGGCTGTGTCAGTCAGCATCCCGCCCACCCCTCCTCCTCACTGTTGTGACCGATGGCAGAACTCTTGCGCTCCGATAAGCGCCGGGACCGATCTGTCCTGTGCTTGGGCTCCACCACATCACTTCTGGTCCACCCGCTTGTATTTTTCCCCATTTCCAGTTCGTCCACCCAAACCTGCCTGCACTTCCACTCCAACCTCCTAATCCTCCACCACTGCTGCTCTGGCTCTTGGCACTCTGCACGGTCCCAGACTTGCACCCTCCGCCACTCCTGGTGGTCACACCGGGTGCTGCCACTTGCTCAACACCGCCCTGGCAAACAACCTATACTACCTGTACTGGGGCAACTATACTGGCTACCTGTACTGGGGCAACTATACTGGCTACCTGTACTGGGGCAACTATACTGGCTACCTGTACTGGGACCACTAATACTAACTACCTATACATATACTATATTACTACCTATACTGGGGGCAACTATACCTAACTACCTTGTACAGGGGGCACCTATACGTGGCTATCTACCTATACTGAGGGTGAACATTTTGGGGTGCTGTGCGATTATTCCAAATAGGGGGTGGGGCGCATCCTCACAAGTTTGCCTCAGACAGCAAAAATTCTAGAACGGCCCTGCATCTGCCCTGATACATCGCTTTCAGATCCGGCATCCTTGATCTTTAGATGACTGCAAAAAATGAGTGTATTGTTCACCTCTTTACCCCATTCCCGAAAGCCATTCTATCATGCACCGTGCGAACGTCCCTCTTCTTCCCCACAGCAACCATATGCTTTGGTCAGCTGTAGCCCAGCAGCGCATCTGGTCAACGCTCGGGCCCCAAACTGAGGGCACATCTGGTGGCCACCTACTAACTAGTGTATAGCCGCCTTAAAGGTAACCTAAACTGTAAAAAGAGTAACTTAACATACCTCGGGGTTCTTCCAGCTCCCTGCAGCCGTTCTGTGCCCTGGCCGTCATTCTGTGGTCCCTCTGGTCAGCTGTATGTGCGGCCCTGGGCCACGTACCTCCGGATCACACCCCCACGTATGTCAGCTTTCTTCTCTTGCGCGGTATTGCTACGGCGCATGTGCAGAACGTTCAGGAGGCGCATGCGCAGTAGCCTGGGACTTTTAAGCTTTCAGAGGGTTGTGTAATCACTGGAGGGTCATGTAATCACAGTGAGGGCACCAAAGGATTGCAAAGGGCTGAAAGAGGCCCCAGGTAAATTAAACTACATTTTCTTTTTCCTTTTCGGTTATACTTGAAGTCAATTTTAAATGAAGCTGAACCAAAACCTTCTAATAATGCTGCTAGGTAGGTGCCTACGTTGTCTTGGGTGATCCAACTGTAGGTACATTACATAAGTGAAACGGCTACAAACTGGACGTCACTCTTATTTTAGAGGAGTACAGCAGACTCTCTAAACCTGAGATTAAAAATAAAAACATTTTATACTTGCCTGGTGCTTCCTTTAGGCTGTGGGCTTCCGTGCCGTCCTCCCAGGATGCTCTGATCCTCTGCTGGTCAGTCCAGTCTGTTCCTCCAGTCGCCACGAGTCCCACTGTACCACGCATGCCTGGCCACACGAGCACTCCCGTCACCAGGAGCGTTCTGCACCAGTGCAGTAGTATGGCACAGAGCACTCCTGGCAACAGAGGCACGTGCGCTTTACACACTAACCAAGGGCAACTGGAGGAAGAGACCGGGCAGGCCAACGGAGTATCGGAAGTGTCCCGAGAGGATGGTGAGGGAGCCCACAGCCTAAAGGGGGCTGAGGGAAGCCCAAGTTAAGTTTAACCACTTAAAGTGGACCCAAATTAAAAATACAAGATTTCAGAAATAAAATCTATTTTCTAAATTATAATAATAAATGGCAGCCTTTTTTCAGCTGCATGATCACAAATATAAAATATTTTACATTTATTGGAGGAACCCCTCCCTTCCTATCATATTGCCGGGAGTTTTCCGGCAAACTGGTGGAGTAGCAATGGAGGAATTGCTAATGGCTGGCACCTGTATAACCCTAGTTATGAAAAGAGAAGGGTGAAAAGCATGCACTGAAATGCTCATAGGTTTGAAGGAGTCTTATTTATCTTTGTATGTGTTAGAGTGGTGCAACTAAATATTTTTAATAAAAAAAAAAAATGTTTGGTTTGGGTCCGCTTTAAGCCCACAGGGTTGTATTTTTATTTTACTTTTTTTTGCATCTGAGCAACTTTCACTTCCCATTAATTTGCCAATAACTTTATCACTACTCATCACAATGAATTGATCTATATCTGTTTTTTTCCGCCACCAATTAGGCTTTCTTTGGGTGATACATTTTGCTAAGAATTAATTTATTCTAAATCCATTTTAACAGGAATATTAAGACAGAAATTGAAAAAAAATTAATTTTCTCAGTTTTTGGCCATTATAGTTTGAAATTAATACATGCTACCGTAATTAAAGCCCATGTATTTTATTTGCCCATTTGTCCCGCTTATTAAATTATGTCCCGAAACCATTTACATTATGTCCCTATCACAATGTATGGCGCCGATGTTTTATTTGGAAATAAAAGTGCATTTTTTTCAATTTGCGACTATCACTATTTACAAGCCTATAATTCAAAAATTCAGTCAAAAAGTCCTGGAAGCGTGATCGTACACTTCCAGGAAACATTAGGAGGATAGGAAACATTTTGTAACTCAGAAAAACCGCAGCCTCTGATAAGAGGCTGTCGGTTTTTCTGCGGGGGGGCTTCGATCAATGAATGGGATCTATAATCCCATTCATTGATCCCTGGGCTAACAGCCGGCGGCAGATAGGCTTAAAGGGAAGGTTCAGGGACTGTTTAAAAAAAATAAAAATCCGCATCCACTTACCTGGGGCTTCCTCCGTTCTGAGCCTGCGCAGTAAAGCCCGGAGGACGTCCGATGTCAGTGCGCCGCCGTGAGGCGCATTTTGGAACGCGGAAGGAGCCCGACCTGGCCGCCGGCCTGGCCAGGTCGGGTCGGCCACCGGAGACCACCGGCAGCCTGCGGAGCGGCGCCGAGGGCACCTCCTGCTGCCACGGGCTGGAGGAAGCCCCAGGTAAGTGGATGCGGATTTTTATTTTTTTTAAACAGTCCCTGAACCTTCCCTTTAAGTGGTTAAATGTAGTTTGTTTGGGTGTTTGTTGCCTCAGGTACACATTAAAAGGAACCTCTACACTGGCCTTCCAAAAAAGGACTTGTACCGCCTAGAGCTGATACAGAATACTGCTGCCAGACTGTTAACCAACCAACCCCGTCACTGCCACATAACACCAGTCCTGCATTCCCTTCACTGGCTACCTATAGAATGGAGGGTCCTATTAAAAAAAAAAGTTTCACGTACCTGGCTCTTCCCCCAGAACACTGCAGACGTCCTGTGCCGTCACTCGCCGATCATCCGGTCCCCCGCTGTGGCTCCTGTCCCTTTTGGCTGCCCTGTGCTTGTGCAGTACGGATGATCAGTGAGTGACGGCACGGGATGTCTACAGGTGGCTGGGGGAAGCCCCAGGTAAGTGAAACTTTTTTTTTTTTTACTCACTCAGTTAAGGCTCCCTTTAACAGGCTTGGGACTGCAGAATTGAGGATCTACACTGCACTTGTGGCTCTCTATCTCTGATGTGACATAGATTTAGCGCCATGGCTTTCCAAGGTCCCGAGCTGCTCACTGCTGCTGCAGATTTGGCTGTTGTGAGCTTCTGTTTATTGGTAAGGAGCCAGTTTTATTGGCTCCTTTACCAGGTGGTCACTGTGAGCCAATCTCAGTGATCATTAATGCCAGAATGAAAAAAAGCTCTGGTCCTTAAAGGGAAACTGAAGTGAGAGAGATGTGGAGGCTGCCATATTTACTTCATTTTAAGCAATACCAGTTGCCTGGCTATCCTGCTGATCCTATGCCTCTAATACTTTTAGCCATAGCCCCTGAACAGGCATGCAGCAGATCAGGTGTTTCTGACATTGTCAGATCTGACAAGAGTAGCTGCATGCTTGTTTTTTGGTGTCATTTAAACACTATTGTAGCCAAATAGATCAGCAGGGCAGATGGGCAACTGGTATTGTTTAAAAGGAGATAAATATGGCAGCTACCATAACACTCTCACTTCAGTTCCCCTTTAACTACTTTAAGACCGATCCACGCCAATTGGCGTGGACGCGGTGGCAGCCCCAGGACCACCTAACGACGTAAGGTCCTTGGGGCAGAGTTTGCAGGGAATCACGCGTGCCGATGCGTGCGCCTCCCTGCTCTGATGACAGAGCTCTGCTGCTCCTTCAAGGGGAACTGAAGTGAGAGTGATATGGTAGCTGCCATATTTATCTTTTTAAGAGATGCTCTGCTGATCTATTTGGCTACAATAGTGTCTAAACCGCACCAGAAACAAGCATGCAGCTAATCTTGTCAGATCTGACAATAATGTCAAACACCTGATCTGCTGCATGCTTGTTCAGGGGCTATGGCTAAAAGTATTAGAGGCGTAGGATCAGCAGGATAGCCAGGCAACTGGAGTTGCTTAAAAGGAAGTAAATATAGCAGCCTCCACATCTTTCACTTCAGTTGCCCTTTATGTCTCCCAGTGGCAATCCCCGCTAGGAGACTGTTAGACGGCGAAACCGCCGTCTATTTACTCGGTACAGAGCATCGCTGTACAGGGGTCAGCAGTGTCACTCGGCTGTCCCCTCCAGAGGCACAAAAGCGATCGCGCTGATAGGCTGACGGGGGAGGGGAATAAAAATTAAAATAAAGACTGCATTTATTCTTTTATTTAAAAATAAATAAACATATTTGTTAAAAAAAATAAACATTGGGGGAGCGATCAGACCCAACCAACAGAAAGCTCTGTTGGTGAAGAGAAAAGGGGGGGTAATCACTTGTGTGTTGAGTTCTGCGGCCCTGCAGCTTGGCCTTAAAGCTGCAGCGGCCTATTTGTTGAAAAATGGCCTGGTCTTTAGGGGGGTGTAACACTGCGGTCCTCAAGTGGTTAAAAGACAACTGAAGTGAGAGGGATATGGAGACTGCCATATTTATTTCCTTTTAAGCGATACCACTTGCCTCGCTATCCTGCTGATCTTCTGCCTCTAATACTTTTTGCTATAGACCCTGAACAAGCATGCAGCAAATCAGATGTTTCTGAAATTATTGTTAGATCTGACAAGATTAGTTGCTTGGGGTGCGATTCAGACACTACTGCAGCCAAATAGATCAGCAGGACTGCCAGGCAACAGGTAAAAATATGGAAATAAGTCTCTTGCTGTCTCCCCGGGTGGCTCTGGCAATTAAGGCCGAAAGCCTGGGTGAGTTGCGCTTCGTTGCGCATGCCCGGCCAGACGCACTCCCATGTCACCCTCCCGTTTCTGGGAGCATTATGTGCCTGTGCGTACTGCTGTGCAGATACTGTGCAGGCGCAGATTGCCCCCAGAGACAGGAGTGCGACAGGGGAGTGCGCCGGGCCGTGCATTCGCGGGCTTAATTGCCGGGGGCTTGAGCCACCCGGGGAGAGGGCAAGGGATGAGCTGCTTTACTTCTCAGGTTCCCTTTTAATAGAGTTCATGGTATGTTTATAGAGTTGGGTATAGTACTGTATTGGCTACACCAATCCCCATCATTGCTGGATAACTTGGACTCTACTGTACTGAAACTCTCCTTTGAGTAGATGGACTACTTGGAAATATGTCACCTTTTTGCTACCTACTGTAAATGACATCACCATAGGAAAACCATTTATGATGCATTTTACTCTGGGAGAAACGTACATTTTCTGTGTATTTTTTACATTTTACAGTTTTTCACAATAGCGGTCCTTCAAGCAACCAGAAGCATCATCTATCCATCACATACCAATGTTCATAGGTGCCGGATAACGGAGATTCCGTACTTCATTATCCTATTTCACAGCTAATAGCCATATAAAACATACTGCATTTTTTATTACAGTTTAGCATATCAGAGGCTGGAGTCAGTCTGTTTGCCAACTTGAGGTACCTGGTAATTGTGTCTGACACCAAACTAAAACTCCACAGCTTTGCTGACCTCTTTAGTATTAGATCTCAGCAGAGGTTGACATGACCCCCACCACTGCTAGTAGCTTTATACTGCTCAATGGGGTTATAATCTAAAAACATACATGCCTCTACTTGGCTTTACAGAGAGGAAATCTCTCCAACAGAAGAGTAAAACACTGCAGTGAAACTTAAAAAGTTCTCTACATTTTTTGGATTCCAGTTCAACTTGCTTACAGAAGTACATTTAAACAGCCTTACATATTGCAATCCAATCCCACTGTACTTCACTGTATTGAGTATAGTGAATTTATTACAATCTTGCAATATTGGGTCATCTTTCCATAGAAGCCCATACCCAACATTGTTTTTGCACAGAATGTGACCAGTTTCAGTATTGCTGGTGATAGTTGCACCGTGCAGAACCTCAAATGGTCGAATGTTTCAAAATCTCTGCCATTAATGAGCTTCCGCTGAAGCTAAAGGGCCATATAAACGTGAGAGACTGTCACCAGACTTGATTAAAGGAATACTATCGATTCACATATTTTTTTCAATTGACACAGGAATTGTTTGGGAAGTGCTGCTAAGTACTGGTGTATACATTTTAGTAGCAACTTCTTTGTTTACTGTTAGCAAAATACTTTCAAAGTTTAGTGACGCCAAAACTGACAGCTGGCTGAGCCATGAGGAGAGGGGAAGTTCCCCTCACACTTGATCAGTTAACTCTATGTGTATCTCTGTGTGTGACAAAGAGAGCTCCCAACAGCTGCAGCTTCTGTGTCCTGTGTTTCTGACTGAAGTGTCTGAAGAGAGCAGAGGAAATGTAACTAATTGTCACAGTTTTCATACTGTTTTTTTGCTTTTAGAGTTTGATATTTGCTTTCTGTAGTCTGATATGCAACTCTGGCTGTGCATTGAAGCAGACACCCCTTCTGCAATTGATTTGTCCCAATATAGCTAAATCCTACCCTCAATAAATTACAGTTTTTGCCTCTGATATTTAACATGAAAAGTAGGGAAATGTTTACACAGCTACTTAGACATTATTTGCACACTGTCATTTTAGAACACTTGGGTATCGATAGTATTCCTTTAAGTCTGACCCAGCAGTGCTTACTATTCTGACCTATGGATATGATGGGGAGGTGATTAGGGGGTTGGGACTTCGTGTCCAGACACTGTTTATCAACACAATCGCAAATTTCTCTTTTCACTAACAAAAGTCTACAGTATATAGATCTTAATTACGCTATGCGAAACAGAAATTTGCCTTCTTAAAACAGAAAGTATTTGTGATTATTCAGGTTGGCGTGAGCATCTGAGGCCTCCCACAATGCATCACGGCTAAATATGCAAATCATCGTTTGTTGTCTCTAACAGCTAAAGACCCCTCCAGATCCGCTGGAATGCAATGATTCCAGTTTGGTAATATTACAGGCTTACACAACGCTAATGCTGATGTATCAAAGCATGGATGTGAAAAAATGCCCGATGCTATGGTACACTGCACCCTTTGTATATGACCCTTTAAAGCTTTTCTACTTTGTTTTTGTGTGTGTGTGTTTTTTTTTTTTGTTTTTTTTGTTTTTTTTTCCTTATTCCATACACATTCCTTTGTGTAAGGTAAAACTCTACCAGTGGCTTATTAGAGCACAGTGAATACTGGAATTTATCATTATAACAATCATGCCATGGCTGGATTAGCTCTCTAGTGCTAATGCTTATTCCTATCCTGGCACTACATTTTGAGAGCAGTTCATATTGTGTATTCAAGATAACATCCCCTCTCTATTGAAAGCATTCTTGTCCACCTGCCCAAAGTGACCTCATAGCTTACCCTCTGTATGCTTATAGCTCTAGGGACCTACTAGGGAATATACTATGCCACTTATTTGAACAGAAATATTGTCAAACGCCTAAACTATACAGTAGCATGAAGGGTTAGTACCTGACTTGCCTACCTGTTGGTGAGGTGTTTTCTGTCTGTCCTGTTTTGCACCTGCACAGGAAGGTAGGGGAGTTTTTAGTATTCAGAATACTTTAGAGTGGAGCACCTGATTAGGTGACAGTTATTAAGTGGGAATCCCCTCACTAAGACCTGTATCGCATGGGCAGTGAGCCTCTTAGCATTCAGCAGAGGCAGTGGATCCGTTGCATGGAGTCCTCTGCACTCCGACATGCCATGAGGCAATTTCTTGCTGCTGGGTAACCACATCCTGTCAAGCACGGATACTTGTGTGGTTACAAATGCTGCCATCCGACTGGTTTAAATTGCACCCCCCATCTGCCGGCCAGAAGGTGCTCATTGGCCGGCAGATGGGGGACTGAACTGTCAAAGTGTGCGGTTCAGCCTACTATGTGAAAGAGGTGCTGCAGGCGAAGCAGGAAATTTGGACGCCCGCTATCAGCAGAAACTTGGGCAGCGCCATTATAACTTATGGCTATACTGTGAAATTTGGGTGCCCATGCCGTCCGAATATTTGGGTAACATGGCTACAGATTTGTACTCTTTACAGCACAATGCCACTGTCACCAGCCGTCCCCTTCAGTATAGGTAGCGAGATGACCCTAAACCCCCCCCCCCCCCTTTCCATCTAGTATAGGTAGCAAGATGACTCCCTCAAGATGCGTACACACGCACTATTGTAACAATTGACGGGTCCGTCAGACCCTCCTGCTGGGCGGACGTTCTGCTGACAGTAGGACATGTGTACAGTCTGTCGACAGACTGATAAGACTCTTTTTGACAGATCCGCTGAGCGACGGCCTGTATGCACATGCTACTGTCAGCAGAACGACCGCCGCGCGTGAGGGTCTGATGGACCCTTCCTTTGTAAAAATAGGGCGTGTGTAGTGTACGCACTTTTACTCCAGATGCACATACAGGCATAGATGTTAACCTAGATTAGATGAAAATCTACAGTTTCTATGGAACTTTGCCATCTCCCTAAAACTACTGTATGCACTTATAGTATTATTTCATCACCTGACGTGATTATTTTTGATGATCTCGAGTGACCGTATACTGTGTACTGGTGACCACACCACTGTATATTGGACACAGCCTCGGAAGAAGCGACGGGCGGCACGAAAAGGCCGTCAGGCTTTCTGTGCCCTCACCCACTGCTACTGACCATTCAACCACACTTGGTATGTGATATCAAATATGCTCCATTTGTATGCAGACTAACTGTTATGGTCCAATAAATGCCACGTAAGCAAGCAACCGTTAAAGCAATCACAATAAAATAAGTTAGTGGTCCCAAAACATTTAGGGTCGAGGGCCGGGTCAACAAACTTCAGACTGCTAGGGGGGGAGGGGGCAGAGTATACATAAGATGATGTAGAAGTCTTTGCGGGCCAGACAATGAAGCATACCCAGGTGACAACCTGCAGTCCAATTGGACAGCAGTGTCACCTGATGTGGAATTTGATTGGAAACCAGCGAATTACTGCTTTCTGGCTTCCATGTGGATGGGTGGTGCCAGCACTGCTATTCTATATGCGGACCACCAATATTTCAAGATGTAGCTGGCCGTATCTGTAAGTAATACATTTTCTGTGTGGGGGGTCGGTAAAAAAGCCTCAGGAGTCGTATTCGGCCCGCGGGCCTTAGTTTGAGGACCACTGAAATAAGTAGTTCTGTTCTACCCCAGAATACGAACACTATACATATTCCACTAGCAAAAGCCACAGGGTTTTTTATCACATATAGAGACTGCCTGACACGTGTTTGACGGCTTAATGCCGCTTCCTCAGAGGCATACAGTATACACACACATCAGTTGTAGACCAAAAGGAGTGTAACACTGCAAATACATTTTCAAACGTGCGACTTTAACGTCACACTGTGAAAGTGTATATGCTTGGCTTAACAGCTGCGTTGTGTGACCTTAACGTCGCATCAAACGCAACGTCCTACTGTGAAAGTAGCCTTAGGCTACAATTACAATTTTGTAGTGCAGCATAAAGGCATGGTAGCGCACTGCATGCATTATGCGTTAACAGTGATCGTGAAGAATACTTTTAATTGACTGTATGCTTCACTGTACCTAACGCAACATGAGCATAACGTGCAGCGCTACTGTCGCGATTGGGTTGTGTTCCTGCTGTCACGGAATGCAACAGCCACTGTGAACCTAGCCTAAAATAGACTGCAAAACTCTTCCATTGTTGGGCAGCCATATTGTTTTGTGTTTTATTTCCTGCTGTGGTATAAGCCAGCATCGCCTGCCCGGTGATAACTGGCCACGCATGTGCCTGCACTTAAAGAAACCTGTATAGTTTTGGGTAGAAAGGACTTTTCTCTCCCACAGTGATCCTTTGAGGTAGACCTTTGTGCCTAGGCAGACTTCCATGATGGAGTGTCCACAGAGACTTTTTATCAACAAAATATCCTGTTAAATAAAATATTGTGAGAATTTAATGTGCACACTAGAAATGTAGGTGATGGCTCCACTTTAAACTTTTGGTGAAGCAATTATGCCTAAAATAGATAAAAATCACCTGGGCTGAGATTGCAGCAGTTCCATACACGGTATTTCACTGAGATGGCTGTCAAACGTTTTGTACATTTTGGAGGATTTTAATAATTGTATACTTGCTGTTTGGAGTTTAGAAGCTTGTCTAAATGTTATTTACAGCTGTTAGTTGCTGTATTTGTTTTTTGTTCTCTTTTATATACCAGGGCAAACTATTTTGGGTCAAATCAATTTGCTGCTGTCATTTGTTTTTTGGAAGAAAAATTGCTGTAAATTGCTATATGAAGATAATATAGCGAGAAGCAATTATTTTATGAAGAGACAATTGTTTTCGGGGTTGCCATGCCGGCACTGGCAGTGCAGGACAAAGGAACTGCTGTGCGCAAACTGATTGAATCTACAATAAGAGAAAATTGCAGCAATTACCTTCACTCTGCATTCAATATATACACATCTTTGCTCTGCCCAAAGGGTTTGTGCTTTTACAAACACTGACCGAACAGGTACCAGGGAAATTAAAGCAAGCAATATTGTCTAAACGACATGCCCTATGGGTACATAGAAAAGTAGTATACACTTTATTATAAGAAGAATAAAATCAAAAGGGATGGACGCCACTATATGTTGGTGTTTCTGCAGTGAATACCCTATATAGAGATTGCAACCCTCAACCATGGGGGTCCTGGCTGATCCCCCTCCACTTTTCAAGTAATGACAAAGTGGGGTGTAGCTATCCCATAGATTGGTTGCTTGATTCACTAAAGGAGAAGGGTGAGACCAGAGTGTGACTGCAAAGAGATCATGTATCAGATACTAGCTGCAGACACCTCAATAGTATTGATCCCATACATCTCCAAAAGGTAGGGAGGCTATTTACAGTTGTGCTACAAAACATGCATGGTGCTGTACATAGATCTTAATGAGATCACATTTCACCTAAACGGCTTCTTCAGAAGGTGCTATACATATATACAAAGCTATACAACATACACATTCCACCATATCTACAAAAATTAAAAATTGCCCCCCATAGTATAGCCCAAGTCAGAGCTGAATGCGCCGGTTCTATAGATCTATCTATCTATCTATCTATCTATCTATCTATCTATCTATCTATCTATCTATCTATCTATCTATCTATCTATCTATCTATCTATCTATATATATATATATATATATATATATATATCAGGAAGGGGATGGGATAGTGCATCCCATGACTTGCCCCCTTTAGTAAACCATGCCTGATCAGTATATAATCATTGCCAAATATGCACATACATACACAGGATCTTCTAAAAAAATTAGCATATTGTGATAAAGTTCATTATTTTCTGTAATGTACTGATAAACATTAGACTTTCATATATTTTAGATTCAAATACACACAACTGAAGTAGTTCAAGCCTTTTATTGTTTTAATATTGATGATTTTGGCATACAGCTCATGAAAACCCAAATTTCCTATCTCAAAAAATTAGCATATTTCATCCGACCAATAAAAGAAAAGTGTTTTTAAAACAAAAAAAGTCAACCTTCAAATAATCATGTTCAGTTATGCACTCAATACTTGGTCGGGAATCCTTTTTCAGAAATGACTGCTTCAATGCGGCGTGGCATGGAGGCAATCAGCCTGTGGCACTGCTCAGGTGTTATGGAGGCGCAGGATGCTTCGATAGCGGCCTTAAGCTCATCCAGAGTGTTGGGTCTTGCGTCTCTCAACTTTCTCTTCACGCTATCCCCCAGATTCTCTATGGAGTTCAGGTCAGGAGAGTTGGCAGGCCAATTGAGCACAGTAATACCATGGTCAGTAAACCATTTACCAGTGGTTTTGGCACTGTGAGCAGGTGCCAGGTCATGCTGAAAAATGAAATCTTCATCTCCATAATGCTTTTCAGCAGATGGAAGCATGACCCCATATTTGAACCAGAAACAGCGGCAGAAGCACCTGACCTGGGCTACAGAGAAGCAGCACTGGACTGTTGCTCAGTGGTCCAAAGTACTTTTTTCGAATGAAAGCAACTTTTACATGTCATTCAGAAATCAATGTGCCAGAGTCTGGAGAAAGACTGGGGAGAGGGAAATGCCAAAATACCTGAAGTCCAGTGTCAAGTACCCACAGTCAATGATGGTCTGGGGTGCCATGTCAGCTGCTGGTGTTGGTCCACTGTGTTTTATCAAGGGCAGGGTCAATGCAGCTAGCTATCAGGAGATTTTGGAGCACTTCATGCTTCCATCTGCTGAAAAGCTTTATGGAGATGATTTAATTTTTCAGCACAACCTGGCACCTGCTCACAGCGCCAAAACCACTGGTAAATGGTTCTCTGACCATGATATTACTGTGCTCAATTGGCCTGCCAACTCTCCTGACCTGAACCTCATAGAGAATCTGTGGGATATTGTGAACAGAAAGTTGAGAGATGCAAGACCCAACACTCTGAATGAGCTTAAAGAGGAACTGTAACGGCAAAACGTCCCCTGGGGCGTACTCACCTCGGGTGGGGGAAGTTTCCGGATCCTAATGAGGCTTCCCACGCCGTCCTGCGTCCCTCGGGGGTCGCGCTGCAGCCCTCCGTACAGCCGTGACGTAATATTTACCTTCCTGGCTCCTGCGCAGGCGCTCTGACTGCTGTCGGTTCCGAAGTAGGCGGAAATACCCGATCGCCGTCGGGTCCGCTCTACTGCGCAGGCGCAAGTCTCCGGCGCCTGCGCAGTAGAGCGGACCCGACGGAGATCGGGTATTTCCGTCTATTTCCGAGCCGAATGCAGCCACAGCGCCCCCGCTGGAGCCAGCAAAGGTAAATATTGAAATTACAGTTGGGCCTGTCGCCGGCTGTTCAGAGGGCTGCAGCGAGACCCCCGTGGGACACAGGACGGCGTGGGAAGCCTCATTAGGATCCGGAGGCTTCCCCCACCCGAGGTGAGTACCCCCCAGGGGATCTTTTTAAAGTTAGAGTCTCTTTAAGGCCGCTATCGAAGCATCCTGGGCCTCCATAACACCTGAGCAGTGCCACAGGCTGATTGCCTCCATGCCACGCCGCATTGAAGCAGTCATTTTTGAAAAAGGATTCCCGACCAAGTATTGAGTGCATAACTGAACATAATTATTTGAAGGTTGACTCTTTTTGTTTTAAAAACACTTTTCTTGTATTGGTCGGATGAAATATGCTAATTTTTTGAGATAGGAAATTTGGGTTTTCATGAGCTGTAGGCCAAAATCATCAATATTAAAACAATAAAAGGCTTGAACTACTTCAGTTGTGTGTATTTGAATCTAAAATATATGAAAGTCTAATGTTTATGAGTACATTACAGAAAATAATGAACTTTTTCACAATATGCTAATTTTTTTTAGAAGATCCTGTAGGTGCCTGACCAAGATGCCTACTATAAGACGTCTTCCCCTGTTCACCATGCGAACAGGGGACGCTGCGTGCGCTCCACAGATGCCGGGATGGGCGGGGTGTGCGTTCCAATAACGTCACTTCCCTAAGTAAGCCGGCCAATCGGATGCGTAGTACGTGTTCAAGGCAATAGGGCGGGTGCGATGAAACCGGTAGGTCCAACCCCGTAGGTCACCATGACATATCAAGGGGCTGGATGCGACCAAATAGGCGCATCCCTCTGTATGTGGACATACCCGTCCCCCATTGCCATGGCTACCCTATGCGAAGTCGTGGAGTAACATACATAAGGGGCCAATAAGATTCACTTTCCGTGCAGAGGATCCAAAAAGGCGATGAGCACATATACATCATATTTAAAAGGATTGAAAAAGAATACTGTAATAATAATAAAAATAATAGAACGTAAATGCATCATACTAGTGCCTTGTCTGTATGTTTACATCCAAATATGACTGTAGGTAATCTCATGCTTTACCCAAAATGCATAAAGAGATCCTTCCACCTCCGGGCAGACCTATTGTGTCCGGATTTGGAAATCTGACCGATGATATCAGCAAGTTTGTGTATGTATGTACACGTTTTGTAGCACAATTGTAAATGGCCTCCCCACCTTTTGGAGATGTATGAGATCAATACTAATGAGGTGTCTGCAGCTAGTATCTGATACACGACCTCTTTGCAGTTACACTCTGGTCTCACCCATCTCCTTTAGTGAATCAAGCAACCAATCTATGGGATAGCTACACCCTACCAGCCCCATTTCTATGGGCGTGCGATACGTGCAATCGCCCGGGGCGCCGGATTGTTGCAGCAGGAGGTGAGCGCAGAGGTAGTGGGAGCGGGTATAATAATAACTCACCTTTGTTTAGCCGAATAGCCGATCCCATGCTGCTACTGAGACAGATGCCGGGAAAGGAAGTACATTGAAGCAGCGTGGGATCGGCTATTCTGCTGAAGAAAAAGGTGAGTTATTACTATTATGCCCGCTTCCACCACGCTGCAGCACCTACCTACCTACCTAATCTATACTGCAGCACCTACCTACCTAATCTATACTGCAGCACCTACCTACCTACCTACCTAATCTATACTGCAGCACCTACCTACCTACCTACCTAATCTATACTGCAGCACCTACCTACCTACCTAATCTATACTGCAGCACCTACCTACCTACCTAATCTATACTGCAGCACCTACCTACCTACCTAATCTATACTGCAGCACCTACCTACCTACCTAATCTATACTGCAGCACCTACCTACCTACCTACCTAATCTATACTGCAGCACCTACCTACCTACCTACCTAATCTATACTGCAGCACCTACCTACCTACCTACCTACCTAATCTATACTGCAGCACCTACCTACCTACCTACCTAATCTATACTGCAGCACCTACCTACCTACCTAATCTATACTGCAGCACCTACCTACCTACCTAATCTATACTGCAGCACCTACCTACCTACCTACCTAATCTATACTGCAGCACCTACCTACCTACCTACCTAATCTATACTGCAGCACCTACCTACCTACCTAATCTATACTGCAGCACCTACCTACCTAATCTATACTGCAGCACCTACCTACCTACCTAATCTATACTGCAGCACCTACCTACCTACCTAATCTATACTGCAGCACCTACCTACCTACCTAATCTATACTGCAGCACCTACCTACCTAATCTATACTGCAGCACCTACCTACCTACCTAATCTATACTGCAGCACCTACCTACCTACCTAATCTATACTGCAGCACCTACCTACCTACCTAATCTATACTGCAGCACCTACCTACCTACCTAATCTA
Source organism: Hyperolius riggenbachi (assembly GCF_040937935.1). Classification (NCBI taxonomy): domain Eukaryota; kingdom Metazoa; phylum Chordata; class Amphibia; order Anura; family Hyperoliidae; genus Hyperolius; species Hyperolius riggenbachi. The sequence goes on from NC_090650.1 coordinate 125,012,166, forward strand.
TACTGCAGCACCTACCTACCTACCTAATCTATACTGCAGCACCTACCTACCTACCTAATCTATACTGCAGCACCTACCTACCTACCTAATCTATACTGCAGCACCTACCTACCTACCTATACTGCAGCACCTACCTACCTAATCTATACTGCAGCACCTACCCACCTAATCTATACTGCAGCACCTACCCACCTAATCTATACTGCAGCACCTACCCACCTAATCTATACTGCAGCACATACCTACCTACCTAATCTATACTGCAGCACCTACCTACCTACCTAATCTATATACTCAGCACCTACCTAACCTATACTGCAGCACCTACTTACCTAACCTATACTGCAGTTACTTACCTACCTAAGCTATACTGCAATCACTTACCTACCTAAGCTATACTGGCACCTACCTATCTAAGCTATACTGCAGTCACCTTCCTAATAAGCTATACTGCAATCACCTACCTATCTAAGCTGTACTGCAGTCACCTACCTATCTAAACTATACTGGCACCTACCTATCTAACCTATACAGCAGTTACTTACCTACCTAACCTATGCAGCAGACACCTACCTTTCTAACCTATACTGGGGGCATCTACCTGTCTAACCTATACTGCAGGCACCTAGCTAATTAACACCTACTGGTGGCACCTACGTAGCTAACCTATACTGTGGGCACCTATACCTGGCTCCACGGTGGGGGGGGGTCGATTTTTACACCCTCGCCCTGGGTGAAATTTTGCCTAGAAACTGCTCTGTACCCCACTTTGTCATTACTTGAAAAGTGGAGGGGGATCAGCCAGGACCCCCATGGTTGAGGGTTGCAATCTCTATATAGGGTATTCACTGCAGACACACCAACATATAGTGGCGTCCATCCCTTTTGATTTTATTCTTCTTATAATAAAGTGTATACTACTTTTCTATGTACCCATAGGGCATGTCGTTTAGACAATAGTGCTGGGTTTGTGCTTTTCTAAGAACTTTTCAGTAGTAGAAATGATCAATGACATGCTAATAATTCTGCATTAGATGCAAATATCATGCAGCGTATATGCCGCTTGGAGTTGGACCAGTCCAAATGGGCCCATTTCCAAGCTACTTGAAATTTGTGTGAAGCTGTAATTATTGGCATCTCACTGTCCATCTCTAGTCAATAGAGCTACTATTCTACATAAAGTAAAATTATTGAAGGGGTGTTTGGAAATTGTTGCCATAATAGCCTTGAGCCCTCTTACACACTACATGAGATTCAGAATTTATTTTTTTTATACGTCCGATTTTGTATTTCGATAAAAAATTTTAACAGCATGCACTAGGCTTTTTTTTTTTTTTTTGATCGGAATACAAAATCGGATCAGATAAAAAAAAAATCGGAATCCCATGTAGTGTGCAAGAGGCCTTAGACTCAGGGGCGTAACTAGGCCCCACTGGGCCCCCCTGCAGAATTTCATTGCGGGCCCCTCCCCTCCCTCGGGCCCACTCGGGGCCGTTTTTTGAGGGCTGGAGGGGTGGCAGCATGAGGGGAAAGCCTTGGCCGCAGTCGGCGGGGAGAGGGGAAGTCCCCCCCACCCCCCTCTCCCTTACCTCGGAGCTCTCCCCTCTGCGCTCCCCTCCAGCTAGTTACAGTTTGGGCAGCCTGCAGCGGCGGCAAGATACATACCTTCTTCCTTGCGTTCCACCGCATACTCCTCGCTCTAGCGGCTGACGTCACTTCCGAAAGTGACGTCAGCCGTTAGAGTGAGGAGTATGCGGTGGAACGCAAGGAAGAAGGTATGTATCTTGCCGCCGCTGCCCAAACTGTAACTAGCTGGAGGGGAGCACAGAGGGGAGAGCTCCGAGGTAAGGGAGAGGGGGGAACTTCCCCTCTCCCCGCCGACTGTGGCTAAGGCTTTCCCCTCATGCTGCCTTCCCTCCAGCCCCCACAAAACGGCTCCGAGCGGGCCCCAGGCCCGCGGGAGCAGGGGCTGCAGGGCCTATTGTTAAGCCCATGCTTAGACTACGAACTTGTGTGCATAAACAGTTTAAAAAAAAAAAAAGTTAAGGCCTATGTTTATTAGATAATCGAAGTTCTCCAGTGTACTCTAACCTTGAAGGTGGCCATACACCTAGCGATGATGGGCGGATTAAACCAATAGACAAATCTGTCTCTGATTGAATCTGATTAGAGAGAGATCTGTCGGCTGCCCATAGACCGCATGCTAATTCCCGATAGATTTCAACATGAATACTCTCAGAAATTGGTCCACCACCTTGCCGCTGCCCCCTTGTGTGTCATCTATACATTTCCTTTCCTGTATCGCCCACTGCGCAGTGCCCATCTGTCTTCGGAATTCCGCTGCTCCATTAGCGCTATACACGCCGCTGGTGTTCAGTGCGCGCTTGATGGAGCAGTGGGATGTGAAGACGGGTGGGCAGCAACGCGGTGGGTGACATAGGACAGGTAATGTATAAATGCACACACGGGGAGCACATTTTATACATTAGGAAACAGCGTGGGGGGGGGGGGGGATTTCGTTCGTCCCGATATCGCTTGCCGTTTCTACCACGCATATTTTTTTTTCTTTATATCAGGGAGAGGAAAGATTCCACAATGTACAAACGTCGACCAAATCATCCACAAATGAACATTGTAAAAAACAAGCAGTTTCATTAATTGTTATTTCAACTACAGTTCCTCTTTAATAGCAATAGTCATAGTTTGGAGTAAACCTTTTATTTAAAGGACGACTGAAGTGCGAAGAATATAGTTATATCCTTTTAAACCATACCAGTTGCCCGGCAGCCCCGCCGATCTATTTGTCTGCAGCAGCGTCCGAATCACACCAGAAGCAAGCATGCAGCCAATCTTCTCACATCTGACAACAATGTTAGAAACACCCGATCCGCTGCACGCCTGTTCAGGGTCCATGCTATGGCCAAAATATTAGAGGCAGAGGATCAATCAGCAGGATAGCCAAGCAACTAGCACTTCTCAAAGTGAACCTATAATGAAAAAAGTGCCGCTATGGGGTATTTACCTTGGGAGTGGGAAGCCTCTGGATCCTTTTTTTGTTTTTTTTTGTTAAATTTTATTAAATTTTTAAGAAAAATACCAGCAACAGACATTACAATGACATATATCAACCCACCCACCCCAGGTTCCGTGCAACTCAGAGAAAAATAAATAAATCTCGTAGCAATAGATAGATAACTCGTAAGAACACCTCAGTATATCATAACACATTCCAACACACACCCAAAGCCTTCGACTAAGTAGAGTTATCTAAAACGTTGTTATCGATCTATTCAATCCAACTGAGGAGTTAACTGCTCCACCTGCCTAATTCCAAATCCTGCCCACAGTTGAGGGTCTGGGATAACCGTAACGTGACTCAATCTCGGATTACCCTAGAGTGGTGAATACGGTGACTTTGTTCCAGGTTAGTGTAATTTAGCCCTTGCCACATCCCATGCTTTAATAGTGGTACACATTGATATAGTAATTTCCGAGTATCTATTAACCCCCCTGAATGGCAAATTTATCAAGGATTCATATGAACCAACTACTGCCACGCATATCTTACAGCATTTCTGATCGTTACATGCGACCAATTTTGGGCTGAAATTTGTTGCATCATTGATCGGGCATGCTGTTGACGGCACCAATTTTCATCTGGTTCGAGAAATATCGAATCGGATGGTCGATCGGCCGCCAAGTCCAGAGATGTATGGTCACCTTAGTAAATCCAGCCTATAGCCATGTAATGCCATAGCATTTACCTTTTTTTTTTTTTTTTCATGGCCAGTTGCAGCTTTTATGTACCTCTGACTGGTCACCGGTTCTTTACATTGGAGAAGAAGGTGGAGGCAGTTGGCATCTTTCTGTGGGAATATGTTCTGACAAATCCGGTCATGAAGACAAAAGCTGGGAATTGTGGTGTTGGAGAGGAATCCTTATTAATTAGGTTTCATAACGCACACGGACCAAATTATTTTGAGTAAAAATGTCACTCTTCTCTTGCTGTAAATAAGCATGATTCCATTCTTTCTTCTTCTTAACCTTCCTGGCTTTCTGGACGAGCTAGGCTCGTCCAGAGACGCTGGAGGTCACCGATCAGGCCCCGCTGGGCCGATTTTTAATATTTTTTTTTTTTCAAAACACACAGCAAGCATTCGCCGCCATACAGGGCCCCCACCCCCGAGACCCCGTGTGCTGCCTGGCCAATCAGTGCCAGGCAGCGCTGAGGGGTGGATCGGGACTCCCTGTGATGTCACGACGTTCGTCGCCATGGCGACGGAGGAAGCCCTCCAGGAAATTCCATTCAGAACGGGATTTCTGGACGGGTCTTTGCGCCGGCGGCGATCGGAGGGCAGGGAGGGATGCCGCAGGGAGGGGGGAATCATGTAGCTAGCGCTAGGCTAGCTACATGATAAAAGAAAAATGTTCAAAAAGCGTTCCCAGGGCAGCGGGAATCAGAACGTCAGGCAGGTTAAATGACCACCTGATGCTGGGCATACACGGCTCGTTTTTGAGCCATTAAGAAGGCTCGATAATTTCCGACATGTCCATTCTCCTGCTCGATCATTTCGGCGCTCGATTCCTGATAGCAGTGAATGGAAAAAGATAAGAAAAACGAGAGGAAGATAAGAGAGGACTGCAAAATCGAAAGGCGAACCATGTATGCCCAGCATGACATCTTCAAAAATAGATCCCTCTCTGATTGGAATCTGATTAGAGTGGCATGTATTCCTGCCACACACTTCAAATAGACTTTCTGTAGATTTCAGCGTGAAATCTATTAAATTATTAAAGCACATTGTTGCACTGCTTAATGATCTGGAATTCTACTCCATCTACCACTTCCGCGATCGAGTCCTTCTAGCCAGAAAGCGATCAAAATTACGATCAGATTGCCATATTGGGGCATGAATCTCTGGCAGATCTGATCAGGGAAAATTGAATGCTCTATGGCAGGGGTCTCAAACTCAATTTACCTGGGGGGCCGCAGGAGGCAAAGTCAGGATGAGGCTGGGCCGCATACGGAATTTCACAATCACGGCGCATCACCGCCTCTGCCCGCCCCTCTCACTCTTCCTTCACAGAGAGGGGCGGGGAGAGGAGGCGATCCATGCGGCGATTGTTGTCAGGAGGGGTAGAGCTGAAGCTGAAAGCTCTGCCCCTTCCAGGAAATGCCGGCGGATTGCCCCCCGGGCGATTTGGGGGCTCTGCAGCCCTCGTTTAGCAGCGGGGATGCGGCGGATTACTTGGGAGCACTGAAGCGAACTATAAGGAAGCTTTTGCCGGCGAGGGCCCCAAAATATTGTATCGAGGGCCGCAAATGGCCCGCGGGCCGCGAGTTTGAGACCCCTGCTCTATGGGCTTGTTAAGAGCTTAATTTGTTTATTGTAATCTAGTACAGTGTATTCCCTGGAGCTGCTTTAGACTTGAGGTGCGTACACACATGCGACTATAGTCGTTTGTAACGATCGTTCCCCGATCTTTACCAACGATGATCGTTACAAAAAACGAACCACGACTATTAAGTCTAACGACGAACGAGCCAAATCGCTACAAAAGAAAGTTCTGTCTCGGCGGATTTTAACCAACGACGATAGTTAGCAAAAGTAGTACATCGTTGGAAACAATCGTTCGTACCAGGCTGGACATGCGCATTTCACTTCTTCTCCATGGAACTTTACAATTTTATGCGCAGGCGCATTAAGTGCTTTTACGAGGTGTAACGTTCGTTCTAACGATGTGATCGTTACACACTTTTTACAACTAACTTTGCTTCGGTCGTTCTTTCGTCAATTAAAAGATCGTTCGTCGTTAACAACGAACGATCGTTGTCGCATGTGTGTACGTAGCATTGGTTCACACTAGGTCTGCTTGACCCACATTGTTTTGGTGGAATGGCCAGCTGCTGAAAATGGATGCAATAAAGCTGGCAGTTTTTTTTCATGGTCTGGTCACTCTAATTTGCTGTTGCACTGCTGCATGTATTTTCTAACATAATGAAATGCTGTAGTGAGTGGGATCAGTAGTGCAATGCACATCAGTGCAGTTGGCACACGTTGTGTTCAGATTGCACGGCCGTCTGCACTTGCATGTGCAAACGAGGCCTAATCCAGCAAACGACCTCAAAGGAAAGCCACCCCATAGCATAACATTTTAACACTTTCTTGGTATATACAGTAGAACAGATGTGCACTCACACTTTTGTAGGTACAACCTCACATAGAGAGATGTTCACACGGGTTCTCCCCCATGGCTCCAGTTGGCTCTTCGGTGAATTGGCATGCTCATGAGCTGTAACTTCAGTACTGTACACGAACACCACTCTGGTCTCTGCACACGGCTCTCCAGGCTCTCAGTTCCATATCCTAGCTCTGCTCAACATGTTTCGTGAGTTACTCATCAGGGGCCAATCAAATGTATTACTACCACTCTATATTGACCTGAATCCAAAGTGTATACAATTTGTATTAAATGCACGCTGCTGCATAAAACAAACTATACAGAGTACATGTGGAAGACCTTTACAATCTGGGTGATCTACCATGTTCATGTGCCCACTAATGTCTTCTTTCTCTTTAACAGACTACTATGGCTGCAGAGAAACCTTTCTTTCCCCTCCCCTCTCCATAAGACCGTTCCTTTTTTTTTTTTTTTCCCCCCTTTAGAAATACTATCACAAAATATTGTTGCAGACCTCTTGTTTGTGCACACAAATCTAGTTCAGGCTGTGCTGTATTGTCAACTTTGTATGGGTGACCTAGGTTGTAAAATCTCTACAGGACCATGGAAAACAAGGACACTAAAATAAGCTCCATTGCTTTCTGTCAGCTGAGATTTCTCTGCTCGTTTGCTGTTTTTGTCTTTCTTTCTCAGTCTTGCTTCATTTACCTATTTGCTCATTTTGTTAGTGTTTTTTATTTTAAACAGTTATGTTTTTACACATTTCTATAACAATTGAAGGTCAGAGGGATACGGAAGTGGCCATATTTATTTCCTTTTAAACAATACCAGTTGCCTGGTGTCTTGCTGATCTTTCATGCATCAGTAGTGTCTGAATCGCCCACCTGAAACAAGCATATGGTCAATGCAAACACCTAATCTGCATGCTTGTTCAGGGTCTATGACTAAAAGCATTTGAGGCAGAGAATCAGCAGGACAGCCAGGCAGCTCGTATTGTTTAAAAGAAGATAAATATGGCAGCCTCCATATCTCTCTCACTTCAGGTGCTGGGAATACGCAATGAGTTTTTCAGCAGATTTACTGGCCGATCGTTTTTTTGGGGGTTTTTTTCCCATTGTTTTTCAGATTGATTTTCATTCACTGCCATGAGTAAACAGATCAGAAAAATGAAATCAGATCGGACATGTAGGAAATGATCTATTGAGCCATCTATGTGCCAAAAAAACTTGAGGTGTATTCCCAGCATAAGCGTACCCTGAAAATGGGTGTCCGCAAATTTGGGCCCCGGGTGAAGCTGCTAGTAAAATATTGGTAAATTTACCGATGTTCTATTGTTGGGCACTGGCTAATACCCATAGTAGAATATTGGTATCTTTACCCTTATTGCTATCACTTTACTTAACCATATTCTCACACTAACCCTCCCTCTACCTACACCTAACACTAACCTACCCCCCTGCCGATATCTGCGCTGCAATCTCCACCTCTAAACAGCCCCTTTACTGACATCTGGGCCACCTTCGGCTGCTATTTAGCGCTCGGAAATGTAATTTACAAACTGCGCCTCCAGTGCCTAAATTACAGTACACACTGGGCACCAATATAGCCACAATTAACATTACGGTCTTCGCAGCGTCTAAATTACCAGGCATGCGGAGATGCCGAAATGGGATGCTCTGGTCCTTTTAATCCCATTACAGATGATAAACAAAAGTTGTTTGTGCCTGTGTTGAGAGTTGAGACCTGTACACATGCTAGATTAAAGTTGGCTGAGGCAACCGCCTCTGATTACCACCTCTGTCGATGTGACGGCATGTGTATAGCAGCCACTGACTCTCAACGGTTTCACAGACAGAAATCTGCAAGGCAGATCCTCAGGCCAGTGGTGTTGTCTGAGGGATTGGATCCCGATCCCTGTCCGTTGACATCAGTCTGTGTGTAACTGGCCTTTAGGAAAATACTGTATGTTCATGACAGCTCTCCATCAGAGATCTATGTCTGCAGTCTGCACAGAATACTTCTGCCTATCATGCTGATCCTTCCTCTTCCCATGTCTGAACCAGATACTGCGCTACTAAAAATAGATCTAAAGATCTGTTGTATATACAGGATAACATTGTCTGTAGAAACTGGTTTAATTTATCTTCAATTACATTATTTAGGGAAAACAAAGGCATGTGAGGGAAGTATAAACAAGCATTGACATTCAGGGCAGAGTATTATCTTTATTGGCATCGTATAATTAAACAATTAAATGCCTTTTTACTGAAACTACCAAGCAGATATCAAACCGATACTAAAATGGACAAAAGCCCTGTATACACTTATAATCTTGCTGATCAAAATGGTCTTTTACGATCATTTCCATCTTCTTATTTTGGAACGCACCTTAAATTTTGATTGGTTAATGACCCGTTTTTACCACCTCCATGTAGTATGAGGAGACCCAACAGATTTGTAATACTATAAACAGATTGTGTAGCTAAGCTCTCATACTATATGGTGGTGGTAAAACTGGCTAATTAAAATTAGACCTGTGGGTGTGTACACACCTCCAATCTTTATTTGCCAACGATTGGCAAATTTTACCCCTTACATATATATTGGTGTGAAAAACTATTTGCCCCCTTCCTGATTTCTTATTCTTTTGCATGTTTGCCACACTTAAATGTTTCTGCTCATCAAAAACCGTTAACTATTAGTCAAAGATAACATAATTGAACACAAAATGCAGTTTTAAATGATGGTTTTTATTATTTAGTGAGAAAAAAACCCTCAACCTACATGGCCCTGTGTGAAAAAGAAATTGCCCCCTGAACCTAATAACTGGTTGGGCCACCCTTAGCAGCAATAACTGCAATCAAGCATTTGCGATAACTTGCAACGAGTCTTTTACAGTGCTCTGGAGGAATTTTGGCCCACTCATCTTTGCAGAATTGTTGTAATTCAGCTCTATTTGAGGGTTTTCTAGCATGAACCGCCTTTTTAAGGTCATGCCACAACATCTCAATAGGATTCAGGTCAGGACTTTGACTAGGCCACTCCAAAGTCTGCATTTTGTTTTTCTTCAGCCATTCAGAGGTGGATTTACTGGTGTGTTTTGGGTCATTGTCCTGCTGCAGCACCCAAGATCGCTTCAGCTTGAGTTGACAAACAAATGGCCGTACATTCTCCTCCAGGATTTTTTGGTAGACAGTAGAATTCATGGTTCCATCTATCACAGCAAGCCTTCCAGGTCCTGAAGCAGCAAAACAACCCCAGACCATCACACTACCACCACCATATTTTACTGTTGGTATGATGTTCTTTTGCTGAAATCCTGTGTTACTTCTACGCCAGATGTAACGGGACACACACCTTCCAAAAAGTTCAACTTTTGTCTCGGCGGTCCACAAGGTATTTTCCCAAAAGTCTTGGCAATCATTGAGATGTTTTTTTAGCAAAATTGAGACAAGCCGAGACTCTGTACCAAAAATTACGTTTTTTCTACCATCCTACAAGTTCCTAAAGCTATTCTAATGTGCTCTGCCTTACAGCAGCACTTTCTACTATAACTGTCTCTGTAATAAATCGATGTATCTTTCCCCTGTCAGACTTGTCGGCCTGTGTCTGGAAGGCTGCCAACTCTTCCTGGTCTGTTTATGCACAGTCTCCAGGCCCCTCTATGCACACTGCAGTGTGTGTGTATTTACATAAGCCAGCAGCGTCTCTGCTATCTTATCAGTGATAGAAGAGAGCTGGATAAAAATCCTCCTCTGTTAGGCTGTGAAAGTAGCTGGCTGACACATACTGAGGAATTACAAACACAGGCACAGGAAGAGCTGTCTGCAGGAAGCCTGTTACTCTTCCGTGCATGAGAGAAGCAGGGGACAGAAGGTAAACACACAAATGATCTTTTGAGATTCAAAAGGAAGGGTGTATACAGCCTGCTTGTGTATGGATGTATTTTCTATGTGTGGACATACTGTACATCAATCTACTTCCTGTTTTGGTGGCCATTTTGTTTGTTTATAAATAAACTTTTTAAAACTGTTTTTGACTACTTTTAATGCGGCGGGGAGCGGCGAAATTGTGACAGAGGGTAATAGATGTTCCCTAACACACTGGTATGTTTACTTTTGTGCGATTTTAACAATACAGATTCTCTTTAATGTTCTTTTTACTTAAAAGTGGTTTGCGCCTTGGATATCTGCCATGCAGGCCGTTTTTGCCCAGTCTCTTTCTTATGGTGGAGTCGTGAACACTGACCTTAATTGAGGCAAGTGAGGCCTGCAGTTCTTTAGATGTTGTCCTGAGGTCTTTTGTGGCCTCTCGGATGAGTTTTCTCTGCGCTCCTGGGGTAATTTTGGTCAGCCGGCCATTCCTGGGAAGGTTCATCACTGTTCCATGTATTTGCTTTTTGTGGATAATGGCTCTCACTGTGGTTCGCTGGAGTCCCAAAGCTTTAGAAATGGCTTTATAAACTTTACCAGACTGATAGATCTCAATTACAGTACTTTTGTTCTCATTTGTTCCTGAATTTCTTTGGGTCTTGGCATGATGTCTAGCTTTTGAGGTGCTTTTGGTCTACTTCTCTGTGTCAGCTCCTATTTAAGTGATTTCTTGATTGAAACAGGTGTGGCAGTAATCAGGCTTGGGGGTGACTACAGAAATTGAACTCAGGTGTGATAAACCGCAGTTCAGTTATTTTTTACCAAGGGGGACAATCCCTTTTTCACACAGGGCCATGTAGATTTGGAGTTTTTTTTTTCTCTCACTAAATAATGAAAACCATCATTTAAAACTGCATTTTGTGTTCAATGATGTTATCTTTGACTAATAGTTAACAGTTTTTGATGAATAGAAACATTTAAGTGTGACAAACATGCAAAAGAATAAGAAATCAGGAAGGGGGCAAATAGTTTTTCACACCACTGTAGTATGAAAACTTACCTACGCAATCTGTGAAATCCTCCTGACCACTTGTTGGGTCCCACAGAGCATTAATCGAGAGTATTCGGGTGTTCCAGATTTGCTCTCCTGGACTCTAACACCAACACTAAGGGCCCTTTCACACTATTGCAGCCTAATGTATGCCTATGGGGAAGTTCATACTTCCCACAAGGTACGATTTTAGAAATCGCCCTTAAGGCTCATACACACATCAGACTATGGTCTTTGGAAAATGAAAGACCACAGACCAATCTTACCACCCTTCATGTATGAGAGCTATACTCTATACAGTCTTTTCTATGGAGCTGAACTCCCCATCAGAAAAAATCTTTGCAAGATGCTGCACACAGTCAAAAGATCAGTAGCTGCAAAAGATCCATTCCTGCAAATTGCAATGATAGTCCATGAGATCTGCAGATCATCAGACACACATGATTTAACCGACATTCATCTGCAGATCAGATCCACCAGGATGGATTTTCAGATCTGCGGATGATTGTCAGATATGCAGATGAATGTCAGTTAAATCATGTGTGTATGATGATCTGCAGATCTCATAGACTATCATTGCAATTTGCAGGTATGGATTTTTGGCAGAAACAGATCTTTTGCAGATACTGATCTTTTGTGTCTGTACAGCATCTGTGTGTGCAGCATCTTGCAAAGATTTTTTTCTGATGTGGAGTTCAGCTCCATAGAATAGACTGTGTAGAGTATGGCTCTCATACTACATGAAAGGTGGTAAGATTGGTCTGTGATCTTTCAGTTTCCAAAGACTATAGTCTGATGTGTGTATGAGCCTTAAGGCTCCCTGCACACTGCAAATCTGATTTTGCAATTCTGATTTTCCCTGAATGCAAGCAACAGAAAAACGGAGGAATAAACGCAGCATGCAGTAACGAGTAAAAATTGGAATCGCATGTAAAAAACAATTAAGTCTGACTCTTGTGCAGGGAGCCTAAAGCGCTTGTGCAATTATTCCCTATGAGAGTGTTCACATATCAGACGTTCTATTACGATCCGCTTCCAAAAGTGCTAGATGTACTATTTTCTGAGTGCTTTAGCTCAATGCAAGGTATAGGAAAATCGCTAAGCGCTTGAAAAAGCGCATTGTATAGTGATTTCCTGAGTGCTTTTAAGATAAATATATTGGGCTCTATTCACAAGGGCAGGTCAGTAAAATAATTGACTTCAATAAAATATCTCATCTGGTATTTTACACTTTTTTTTTTTTTTTTTTTAAGTGAGGCAGAAGTTCGGTAATTTACGAAACAAACGTGCCTCAATTTTCTAATCCCTACTCGGTGAGGGCCCGTTTCCACTTGTGCGGTGGGAATCGCCTCCGGAAAAATTTGCATGCGGATGCGAATTTCGCATGCGGTTGTATGCAAATTTTCACGCGAATTCGCATACGATTTTGCATGGATGACTATGTATGCGAATTTAACCATGGCAGTGCCTGTGTACTTTTCCATTGTTTTTATGTGAAATCGTATGCGAATTTGCATGAAAATTTGCATACCAAAACCGCATGCGAATTTCCTATCAAATTGTATGCGAATCGTATAGCGGTATGCAAATTCTGATGGCTCTGCCGTGTAGATTTTTTCTGCACAGAAAAACGCTCAGAAATCCTGACAAGTGGAAACAGTCCCATCCACTTGTATTGTCTATGCGAATCTGCATGCAGGAAACTCATGCGGATTTGCTCTAGTGGAAACGGGCCCTGAGTGTGACTTACAAGCATGTAGGAGGTCAGCAGGTAGGCATGGGAGCTGTGTGTAGGACTCAGTTTTCCCTACAGTGCATCCCTTTAGATGTGCTGCTGCCACCCGGAGAGCTCTTCTGTATGCTACAGTACAAATAAGCACAGCTAAAGGCATACCTTTTGAAAATGTCCTTCTTCTGCTTTGCTACACTATAAAAGTCCCACCTGATTACCCTTCGCTTTAAATCAGCGTGAGAAGCAGGGCTGTGCGGCTCTCCCTATTGGCTGCCTGGCTTTCCCCAAAGGCTGTCTTTCAAATCTACCACACAGAGACAGCATGGGAAGAGGAAGTTAATGGCTACTGTGAGCTGGAGAAAATTACCGAACACTTTTGACCGGTAAACTTAATGCGGAAATCTTTGTGAATTGACCTTTTTTGAGGCAATTACCGCACAAGTCTGTAATTTACCTCACTAGTCGGTAATGTTTGTTTTCTGTGCGGTGATGGGTTTAGTGATTTGGACTGTGGGAAGGTGATCGGTAAAATCAGCTGTTTTCAGCATTACCGAATGCAGTAATGCTTTGTGAATAAAGCCCATTGTATTTATTCTTTTCCGAGTCAGAGTACACTTCCTAACTGACAGGAAGTGAAATTCTCAATCGCTCATCAAAACTGCTTAGAAAAGCGCTTACACAAAATCGCCCAAGGCTCAGAAAACGCCGGGAATCGCTTGAAAAAACATGCTCAAAAATGCTAATCGCTTGCGATCACCCTTGCAATTTATAATGTGAACATAGCCTTATAGTATTAGAGTCAGAGCATCAGCCCAGAAGTCGGAAAACTGTCATTGTTAGAGGATGAAGATGGCAGCCTCCATATTTCTCTCACTTCAGGTTTACATTAAGGAGTTCTCCGGAGTGAGGTTTAGTTCCTTACCAGAACACATTTTCCTGTATGACTAGAGTGCGTGTTATTTCTTGCACTAGTATAATGGATTGGATTGCATGATTATTGCACTTTCTCTTTATTTCTGTGTTTTTGTCATATAGTTTGCCTTTTGTCTGAAGCCAATTTGTCTGAAGTCAATTGAAACCCAAATAATGTGATTCTGAAATAAAGTTTTTTTTTTTTTGTTTTTTTTTGCGTTTGAATCACCTCAGATACCTGTACACCTCAGATTTCCTCTTCTAATGAGGTACCACAATGGGGAGAATGTGTCAGCGGAGTTTAATTGGAGTGTGACGTCACTTCTGACAACGTGTCATTTCTGTCCTCAGCAGTATAATGAAGCAACACATCCAACAATTAATTGCTCAGTTTGACTGCTTAATCTTTCAAACAGGCATGGCATTGTGTGCCCATTGTGCAGCTGTTATTGGCATGGAGAAATTAGTACAGTTCAGTAGATAAATTCCCCAGGACAACAATTGATTTTGTTTCATAATCTTCAGTCAAGGGTTTTTGTTCATTTTAGAAGTATTTTGTAACCTGCAGTTCTTCATTAGTACAGTTACCCCCTGTAGTTTTGCCTTCTACCTCTGTCACTTTGTGCAAGGAGACCTTTAAAGGATAGGTTGTACAAGTCATTGCTGAATACATTTTTTTTTATTTTTCCTGGGAACAAAGTACATATTATCCCATTAAACCAGCCACTGCCGCATACACATCATGCTGGTCTTTACAAATCATTTCCTTAAAGCGGAATATAACCCTGCATTTCAACTTTGCTCTAAAACATTATTTACAGTATATTATATGCAACCAGCATTTTTTTTTACTAGACCAGCATTGGAAGGGTTACACAGAGCTTTAAAGTTCCTGGACAGAACTGCAGACGCATAGGAAGCTGTCATAGATACATTTTGTTTACATAAATGTATCTAAGTGTGGCATGTGACTCACTCTCTCTGACTGAGAAGGAGCTGGAGGACAGCCAAAGAGTGTGTAACATTTATCACTTGTTACATTCTATGTAGTTAAATGTATCTATCTGAACTTCTGCATATCTCTCCACAGAACTTTAAACCTCTGTGTTTAACCCTGCTGGTCTAGTAAAAAAAAATGCTGGTTGCATATAATATGCTGTAAATAATGTTTTAGAGCAAAGTTGAAATGCAGGGTTATATTCCGCTTTAAAGCTACTCTGTAACAAAATTTTGAGCCTTATTTCTTCTATCCTATAAGTTACTATACCTGTTCTAATGTGCTCTGGCATACTGCAGCCTTTTCTAGTTGCAATGTCTCTGTAATAAATCTTATCTTCTCTCCTCTGTCGGGTCTGTTGGGCTCAGGCTGGAATGTGTGGAATGTGCAGCACTGCTTGTCATTGGCAGAAGCTATACACACCCTCTCCAAGCTCTGCTTGAGTCACACAGTGAGCTGTTCTCACTCTGGTTAGAGGCCATGTTTTTTGTTTTTAAACCCTGCATAAAAATGGCAATTACAAGACAGGATTGCAGCAGGGAGTGGCAGAAACAGCACAGAGGGGCCCAGGAGAACATCATGAATAGAATGGTATGCTTTTATTGTAAGAATTTTAGAGTACAGATTATCTTTAACCTAAGCAAGAATAATGTAACGCTCACATCCTGTAACCTGTGTAGTCGAGATGTTTTGTGTAGATTTTTTTATGTTAAAAAAAAAAAAAAAAAGCAAAATCTAGAATGGGGGTTTTCCGGCACCTGGTTATGGAATTGCTTTGTGGCTGAATAACCCATGAGGCTTTGAAAGATGGGTTATATAGCTGCACCATGCATCACATATTTATGGAGATGAATCACTGTAGAATTCCCTCCAAACCCCCCCCCCCCCCCTTTTTTTTTTTTTTTTTTTTGTGCAGAACCATCACATGATCTCCCAGAGTGCTCTATATGAGTGCATGACACCATAGCCTAGGATAAACATCCCAGGGGGAAGGGGGGGGGGGGGGCATCGGCATCATATATATATATATATATTTTTTTTATGCTCTACTTTTTGCAGTTCCTTTTACAGGAAACGTTAACAGTTAAAACAAATTGGCCAGTTACTTACCTGGGACTTCTTCCAGCCCTCTTCAGCCCTATTGTCTCTGCACCATTCAGCCAATCTGGTTCTCCAAACGCTGAATGCGTGGCCCCATGCTGTAAGCCTCCTTCATGCTCTCTTGACCAGAGCGTTCTGGGCTTGCGTGGTAAGTAAAAATCGCTACTGCACATGCGCAGTAAGCTCCCGGCCACGGGAGTTTGATTGATGTGGTGGGTGGCTTGCTGAGTGACCCAGCTTACGGAGAGGGACAGCGGAGGAACAGCGACTTTAAGGGGCTGGAAGAAACTCCAGAAAAGTAACTGGCCAACTTTTTTTTTTTTTTTTTTTTTTTTACACTCAAGTATCCCTTTAAAATGTTTAATTTTAAGAATTTTAATTTAAACAAGCAAATTCTAGATCTTTCTTTTTAAAAGGGGCTGAGCTCTTTATGCCTAATAAGTCTTTTTGAAACTAAAATTGGCTTTTCTTACTTGGAAGGGCACCCACAGTTCCAATTAGGTGTTGGAAGGTCCAGTCACGAAGATTATTTTTACACATCTCGCTTTTCCTTTCTCAAGATTTAGATGCTTGTTTTTTTTTTCTCAGATAACTGTGTCAAGCTGTGAAGAGTTATTTTAGCGTTAGGAGGGTGTACCCTTCAATCATGCCCAGCAAGCAGACACTGGGTCTGGTGGCAATTCCTGACTTTTAATCTTAATAAAATGCAGAAGCTGTATTTATGTAGAAATGATCCAAATTTTTTGCTCCATCTTAATAATCAGGCAGGGAACACACTTGCAGGGCCGTTTTCCCCTGCGTTTCGCAGGTTTCCATCGGGTTTTGGGTCTAACGCGTGCATTTTTCCACGTGCATTTCAACTTTTGTGCGTTTTCATGGCATGTACTGCCATGCAATGTGCGGGAAAAAACGCAAACAGGTTTAGAAAATAAAACGCAAACGCGCACAAACTGATGCGGCGCACGCGTTTCCTGCGCTAGGCTATGAATTTCAACAGCCTTTAAAATCGTGCACGTTTTGTCGTTCGCGGCAAAACGTGCAAAACCGCATGTAGCGTGTTCCCTGCCTCAATAGGTGATCTGGCATGGCAGAGCACTAAATGACCACGTGGGACACCTGTGCTGGCATTTGTCCAAAATGGCAGTCTCAGGATGATGAAAAGATTGTCTGTAATTAGCTTTAAAGTTGGTTCATACTAGCTCTCACCTGGACCAAATTCTGGATCGGACAGCAGAGGACTGATGCTTGGAGCACACACATGTTGCCAAATCGTGTGTTATGAAAGTCTACGGTAAATCACATAGGTCTGTGATTCACAATGCGCTTTTATGTTTAAAAATCGCACAGCAATGTGCTTTTTTTCCTGTATACATATTTGCACACAATGTGAATACTTCAAAGGACTGCTGGAGTTGGTATGGTAATATTGTACAACATATATGTTGCTCAGTCCATTTTTGGTCCTTTGTAGTGTGAAATGACATAGTAGTCAGAATTCTGACTAGACAGGTTGAAGAATATTAGAACGACAGTAGTGGGAAAAAAGCGGGTTGGCACTACAGTAAAGCAAATGTGCTCCGGTAGCCTTCTAGGTGCCCCGTTTCCAGCTTAGCGTGCTCTGGTGTAAGGTACATTCAGAGTGGCAGAGGAGGCAAAGAAACAGGAAAAACCGTCACTGCTAAAAATGCTGTGTTTATTCGTGGCTTCATAGATGCGCAGACGTGCGTGAAACGGCCGTCAGGCTTAACAACTCAGCACCCACCGCACCACCAGGTACCCCACTTGTACTTTTTGATTCTTTCACAGTGCAAGTTTGCTTGTATTTTTGCATGTATGCTTGAAGAATATTAGTCTTTTTTTTTTTTTTTTCCCTTTTCTTTATTTGTTCACATTTCAAGGCAAAAAAAGTTTATTGGATGTAAATGTATTCTTAGGTACTTATCCGTTAGCCGGGCGCATCCGGCAGGTGGCGCTAATTACTATTCCCCCTCCAAGCCGACATGGATAGTAGGGAAAGCTGTAACTCTGGTGGAGTTTTGTCGCCACCTGCCGGATGCGCCCGGCTAATGGATAAGTACCTATTCTTATTTAATGGTTACTTTAAAGAGTAACTGTTAGGCATTAAATACAAAATTTTCTAGCGCAGGCTGTTACAATAGTCAAGAGGACGCTAACCAGGCAAATCCAAACTTTAAAATCAATCTTATTGTGCTCCTTCTTCTTTCCCCATGCCCCCAGGCTCTAAGATGGTATGCAGACTAAGGCCTAGTGCACACCGAGTGGTTTTTGGAGCGATCCGCCGTCCGCATCCACCTGTAAAAATGCTTGGCTAATGTATTGCAATGGGATGGTGCACACCAGCGGTTTGAGGTTTTTGCCCAGCCGCAAACGTGCCTCCTGCTGCACGTTTGCGGTTTTCTGAAGCGTTTCGTCCTCAATGTAAAGTATAGGAAAAACACAAACTGCTCTGAAAAACGCTACTTCAGAGCGGTTTGCCAGGCTTTTTTGTTACAGAAGCTGTTCAGTCACAGCTTTTACTGTAACAATATGTGTAATCTGCCACACAAAAACGCACCCAAAACCGATAGGTATGTTTAGAAAACCTCTCTAAACATACCTAGAATCGCTCTGAAATCCGCTCCCAAAACCGTTAGCATATTGCGGATCTGCTAGCGGTTTTGGTGTGCACTGGGCCTAACACAGATGCAAAAGAGAAGTGACCTGCTATGCTGTAATAGCCTGATTGGCTGAAGCCTCTGTCACTTACCTCTCTGCGATGTGATTGGATGCCTGCTCCCCCCTTCACTCTCTTTTTCAGCCATGCTAGTGCGCAGGGAGGGGGGCCAGAGGCTGTCTCCTGTCACTGACCTCGGGCCCCCCTCCTCCAGAGGCATGTGGGCTCCCTCTGCTGCATCTGCCGCCCGCCACCCGCAGAATTCTCCCTCTTCCTGTGCTGAATATTGGGGAAGGATAAAGGAGAGGCACACAGACTCCCTGAATAATGGTTTCAGGCACTGCAGTTCCCGTCTATACTCTCTGCAGAGAACAGATGGGAAAGCCAGCACTTGGGTGAGTCTTTGCCTGCTGCCTTTATCCTCCCCGCTGTGCTCTGAATCAGTGCGGGGAGGAGGGGGGTGCAGAGGGGGGATTCTTTAACCTGGAGGGCACAAGAAGGCCCATGCCAGGAAAATAATATAAATTGAAAATTAGAAGAAACCAAAACGTGGACAGTGCATTACATCTGATATGTAAGTAGAGCAAGCATTTATCTACTTATGTATTTTTTGTGGGGGGCATATGATGGGGAACAGTTGTTCTTTAACAAAAAGTTCATGCAGTACCTTCCCAAGGAAACAGCAGGACAGTCCTTTGTGAATATAATTGCACTTCAAGAATAAATGACGTCAAATATAAAAAGGTTCATTGATTTAAAAACCTGTAAATTGGATTTAAAATAACCAACAATAACCTCTTAATTACATTTGAGAGAAAGTGATAAGAGTGATTGTGTTGTAAGTGCTAATGTAATTTAGTGATTTTTTTTTTTTCAGTAATTAGTTTCCTCCTTATTTTGGTTAATAATATGGCTCTGAAAAGAGATATCAGTAGTAGGATTTTATTCCTGTAGTGTACTCCTGGATAAGCAAAGCATTTATTGTATGTCTAGTTCATGGACCACGAGTAACTGATATTAATGGGAAACTGAGACACAGCACAGTGTATCTGCTGTATGAGATGCATTTTTATGTTCATTCTGTGCCTGTACTGCAAAGCCATCATCAGAACCTACAGAGCTTCTCTAGTCCTGGGCCCAGAGATCCCAAACCCCTCCCCTTGCTCTACTGCTCTCCCTACCTTGGGCACCTGATCTTGTGCCCTTGCCCTAGGCCAGCCTTTTTCAACCAGGGTTCCTTGAGGACCTTGGGGTTCCTTGTCATATTCAGATTATTTTTCCTCTTCGAGGTGAGCTGGTTAAGAAAGGTTGAGAAAGTTTTAAAATGATGTCCCAAGCTTTTCTATGTCCTTATTGGAAACATGTTTGTTTCAGGTGTGTGATTCAGCCACTACTGCAGCCAAAGGGATCAGCAGGACTGCCAAGCAACTTGTATTGTTTAAAAGAAAACATCCATATCCCTCTGTTAAGGTTCCCTTTAAAGAGTACTCTTGCATGGGAAGATTCTGGACAGAGATGAGCTCCGGATGAAATCAGTGGCTGGATAGTGTACTGGTTAAGGGCACCGCGTTTGACATGGGAGACCAGGGTTCGAATCTTGGCTAAGGCCAGTATCTATTCAGGTAGGGAGTTCAAGGCAAGACTCCCTAACACTGCAGGGTGCGTCCCAGTGGCTGCAGCTCTTGAGCGCTTTGAGTCTGTCAGGAGAAAAGCGCTAAACAAATGTTCCTATTATTATTATTATTATTATTATTATTAATAATAATAATCCGAATAAGTTTAATTCGGATTTCATCCAGATAATTAGTGCAGCTGATGGGGTGGGTGAGCGGGGGTTAAACTTACCCAGAAGCAGTCTTCTTTAATCCATCCCATGCCGCGTTCCAGCGTTCATGTGACTACCGCTCTTCCTCCTTCCGGGTTAAAAGGAGGAAGCGTAGTACACATGGCGCGGCTTGGAATGCTGCGTGAGAGGCGATGGGGTCGAGTTAAAGCAGACTGCTTCTGGGTAAGTTTTAACCCCCGCTCACCCGCCCCATCAGCTGCTCTAATTATCTGGATGAAATCCGAATGAAACTCATTCAGATTTCATCTGGAGCTCATCTCTGTCCAGAATCTTCCCACGCCAGAGTACTCTTTAAGCTTTGCTTTAAATCCAGATACTATCCCAATCATAACCCCCTGCTAATAACATACTTCTCTCATTCTTATAGTCCTCTCTCCTTATTCACATAAAGGATTCTTATTAACACAAAGGCTACATGCAGTTTCTCGGATTCTGATAAGGCTTCCCTTCCCTACTTGGGACCTCTGGGCAAATCCCCCCCCCCCCCCCAACAATCTCCGTTGTCGCTGTGCACAGGCCAAGTAGCACCCTCACGCTCTGGCTCAGGCAGAAATAGCTGAGCCCCATTGGGTCTGCTCTACTGAGTAGGCACGAAGCGTCTGTGCAGTAGAGTGGACTCGATTGGGCTCAGCTATTTCCGCCAGAGCCCGGGCAGAGAGCACGCACATCTACAAGTGGCTGACGAGAAGATCTTCGGGGTTCCCAGCGCTGAATCCCCTCTGCTGAGGAGGATGAAGGAAGCCTCTAGGATACAGGGGCTTCCTCCTCCAAAGGTAAGTATCCCCCAGGGGCACTTTTTGAAAATAAACTGAGATAAAGAATTGTTCCTATTTTTAATTATGACTTCCCTGGTATACCATAGTCCTCTTTTGGGTTTATTAAAAGCTTATAAAGGTAAGTTTAAAATTGTGAATGTTTCAGGCGAATGATAATTTATTTAGCAAATTTTGAACTATTGAATTTATCTGTTCCCTGTCCTCACAAATCATTTTCCAAGCTACGCAGGGGTTTGTGAGAGTTATGCAGTTAGTCTGACAGATAAACTGTCATTTAGAGCCCTGGATTCTTAACCCTTACAGTGAGAATAAAGGCACACAACTTAGTTCATTGTAGGCTTCGGAATTTATTTACACTATTTATCTAATGAGGTCACATCAGGTCAACCTATGAGTGCATTTATGTAAGGAATATCCAGACTTTTGAGATTTTGTAAGTTAGGGATTAAGCTTTGTGTACATGGTAGATATTTCGTGGCTGGATATGGCCACCTCTGCTGAGAAACTAGTATGTGTACAATGGACCCAATGCGTCGTCGAGAGATCTGGAGGGCAGAATCTCATCAGCTGAGTGCAGGCAGAGCCCATTGTACTCCTCTTTACACTGCCCGCATGAATCAATTCTGTTGTTTTACGGCATCGGCCCTCCTCCCCCACTTCAGTCTGCCTACACTGGGGACACAACATTTGGCTACCTACATTGGGGGTCCTTCTTGCTATTTATATGGGGGGGGGGGTCGGGGCACATCTGGCTACTTATACTGGGTGGGCAGCTACCTATGTCAGGAGCCCTCTTTCTATCTTTACTGGGGAGGCTTCCTATACTGGAATTCTTATTTGGCTGCGTATACTGGTGGGCTATGTAAACTAGGGGCCCCTACCTATACTGGGAGGCTACTACCTATCACTAGGAGCCCTTTTGGCTACCCATACTGGAGGGCTGACTAGGGCTTACTTATGATGGTAACTACCTAATACTGGGGGGTACCTCTAGCTACCTATACATTAGTATTCTGGTTAAATTGCCATGTTGGCACTTTGCGAAAAATAAGCAGGTTTTGGGTTGCAGTTTGGGCACTCAGGCCCATATGCAATTAACTTTTTCACCTGAGTTATCTCCTAGGAGATAACTTTCATCTTCTATTTAAACTAACTTTTCAGCTTTTTACAATTGAAAAAGTACCCAAAAGTTGGTGAAAAAGTGCAATCAAATGTCTCTTGAGTGTTTTCTTGCTTGCTGGTGGCTTAAAAAGCATTTTATGACAAGTTGTGAAAATATCACCTCAGAGAAAACTCGGGAGAAAAAGTATGGGCCTCGGACTCTGAAAAGTTTGCTGTCCATGTCCTAGTGTATTTTTACACTCACTCAGTGAGTTGTAATAGACATTGTTTTACTCAATTCAAAGTGATTTAATGTGATTCAAAGTCTATTAACACCTCACACCTGATCAGTTACAATGTGATGCAAGGGATTCCATTCCAGTATTCTCCCTAGAAATTTTTTCCAGCTGGGTGGCATGAAAAAGTGGCCGGGTGGGGGAGAATGCAGGTTCTGCGCTTCTCTGCGCAACTCTGCTTACAGCATTCGGGGCAGATGAGGAGGTGAGCCAATGACAGCCGGGTGGTCACCAAAATTAGCCGGGTAGAGTACCCGGCTAAAAAACCCTGGAGAGAACACTGCATTCTTACATTGCAGAACATGGCCCTTATCTTTAGGGTCCATTCACATTGGGGCGATTTGCGGGCATTTACCGCTGATTGCTGGCGATCACTAGCGCTTTGGAAAGTGCTAGTTTAATTAAAAGTATACGGCAGTGGTCTCACTGCAGAGATTGCTGGCAATTCGTGCTTTGTGGAAAACAAAAACTTTTTGCATGTATCGCTTTTTTTGCGATTTTAGAGCGTTCACGATTGAAATGTAAAAAAAGAGTATGGAAAAATGTACCCAACTCAGTTCTTCATTTAGGACACATTTAGACTCTTCAGGTGTAACGAGGTTAAAGGCCTACCCATAAATGAGCTCTCAGCCTCGCCCTCCTTCCCTGCAGGGCTCCCTGCCACACGCATGCACGGCCACTCACCCTGCGCCCATCCTGTGTTGACCAAAGTCCGTTTGCGTGCTGCGCATGTGCACTAGACACGGATGCAGCAACAGGCAGTTTTATATAGGATTTTGTTTTCAGCCTTATTAGGGTGACATACTCCTGTGCAGGGCCGGCCTTAGGTTTCACAGCGCCCTGAGCGAAACCTGATTTTGGTGAAGCCCATCCTCTTCATGCGCGCACACACACACACCTACGATCCCCCCTTTATTATATAAAGGCAGATTCCCCCCTTTAGTGTATGTATAGGCTAGGCTTGCAGATCCTCTTTTAGTGTATATAGGCAGATCCAAGACTATGACTATGGTAGGATTAGCTTGTGAGTTTCTCTGAGGACAGTCAGTGACATGACTATGTACTCTGTAATGTGCTGCAGAAGATGTCAGTGCTATATAAATGCATAATAACAATATGGTAGGACATTAGACTATGACTATGGTGGGGATTAGATTGTGAGCTCCTCTGAGGACAGTCAGTGACATGACTATGTATTATGTAAAGTGCTGCAGGAGAGGTCAGTGCTATAGAAATACATAATAATAATAATAATAATAATATGGTAGGACATTAGACTATGACTACGGTAGGATTAGATTGTGAGCTCCTCTGAGGACAGTGACATGACTTTGTACTCCGTAAAGTGCTGCAGAAGATGCCAGTGCTGTGTAAATAAATAATAAATGGTAGCACATTGGGCTATGACTATGTTAGAACAGCACGGCCGCGTAGTGGTTAGCACTCTCGCCTTGCAGCGCTGGGTCCCTGATTCAAATCCCAGCCAGGCCAACATCTGCATGGAGTTTGTATGCCCCCCGGCTGTCTGTGTGGGTTTCCTCTAGGCACTCTGGATTCCTCCTGCATCCCAAAAACATACAGATAAGTTAATTAGCTTTCCCCTAAATTGGCCCTAGACAGGAATACATACACTACACTGATACAGACATAGTAGGACTATGGTAGGGATTTGATTGTGAGCTCCTCTGAGGGAGTTAGTGACAAGACTATGCACTCTGTACAGTGCTGCCGAAGATGTCAGCACTAAATAAAAACATTTGTAATAAAATAAATGGTAGGATTAGACTGTGGGCTCCTCTGAAGACAGTCCGTGACATGACTGTACTCTGTAGAGTGCTGCAGAGATCATGTCAGTGTTATATTAATGAATAATAATAATAATAATAATAATAATAATATGGTAGGACATAAGAGGGTTGCAAGTAGACTGAGGCAAAGAAGGTGGGTGGGGAGCATGGAAGGTGGGCACAGGGGGACGCATGGGGAAGGTGACACAGGAGACGCATGGAAGGTGAGCACGGGGGGGGGGGGGGATGCATGGAAGGTGGGCACAGGAGGGATGCATGGAAGGTGGGCACAGGGAGGCTGCTTGGAAGGTGGGCACAGGGGCTGCATGGAAGGTGGGCACAGGGGGGCTGCATGGAAGGTGGGCACAGGGGGGCTGCATGGAAGGTGGGCACAGGGGGGCTGCATGGAAGGTGGGCACAGGGGGATGCATGGAAGGTGGGCACAGGGGGGATGCATGGAAGGTGGGCACAGGGGGGATGCATGGAAGGTGGGCACAGGGGGATGCATGGAAGGTGGGCACAGGGGGGCTTCATGGAAGGTGGGCACAGGGGGCTTCATGGAAGGTGGGCACAGGGGGATGCATGGAAGGTGGGCACAGGGGGATGCATGGAAGGTGGGCACAGGGGGATGCATGGAAGGTGGGCACAGGGGGATGCATGGAAGGTGGGCACAGGGGGGGCTGCATGGAAGGTGGGCACAGGGGGGGCTGCATGGAAGGTGGGCACAGGGGGATGCATGGAAGGTAAGCACAGCAGGCAAGGAAGGTGGGCACAGGGGGCGTAAGGAAGGTAGGAAGGTGAGCACAGCGCAGCATGCAAGGAAGGTGGGCACAGGGGGCGTAAGGAAGGTAGGAAGGTGAGCACAGCGCAGCATGCAAGGAAGGTGGGCACAGTAGGATGCCAGGAGAGTAGTCACACAAAGAGATGCACAGGGAGAGAGGGTGGACACAGGATAGAGACAGAGATGGACACTAGAATAGAGATCAAATGGCAAAAATAAGAAGCCAGAATATCACCTCTGGTGTGCCTCAGTCTGGCTGTGTCTCAGCTCCCACCTCCATGTACGGCTTGCAGGCTATGTAGATGTTCTCTCTGTCTCCGATCTCCCCCCTCCGTGTACAGCTGCCGGTGCTCCAACGTTTTGTCCTACATTGTCGAAATGTCCTACGCTAATGACAGAATGATGGAGAACTCCATCGAGGAGAGCTACAAATCGAAATAACCTACTATGGAAATAGGCTGAGTGTATATGTGTTTCACTGTATGTTATTGCTAATAAAGTAATAACGAAAATAAGTTTGAAAATGTAGCAGTTATAGATGATTAATCTGTGCTCAGGGCGGTTGCACGGCCCCTAGAAAGGGGCTTGCTCATTAGGACACACTTGCCGCTGCACTCCCTCCAACCACAGGCTATTACTCTGCACACTCGTAGGGTAAAACGATGAGGGGAATGAGAAAACCTAAATGCGCATGTGCAGAGTGGGCGTGGAAAGTACTGAGCACGCGCAGAAGGTAATGTAGGCAAAATCGATGCGTAGGACAAAACGTTGGAGCACCGGCTGGGTCTGGTTGTGTCTGATCTTCCTCTCCTCCATGTACAGCTCCCAGTGCTCGTCTCCCTCCACTGCTCCTCACTCCTCTTAGTACAAATTTCGCGCCACAGCTGCTGCTGAACACTGACCCGCAGCTGAAGAAACATCAAGGGGGGAGGAAGCAGGAGGAGGGGTAGGCGGGGCACTGGTCCTTCTGCTAATCAGCAGCTCAGTATTGACGAACACTGACCCAGCTACCACGGAAGATGGACCTGCCAGAGCCCGCAGCCAAGTACATATTCGCCAGAACGGCAGGAGCGCCCCCCTGGAAGCAGGTGTTCCGACGTGATAACCTACACGTCGAATTTGCCTACATCCACTGTCAAACGTATACCAGGGTTAGGGTTGGGGGAGGGGAAGGGATAGTAAAAGTCTATGGGATGTAGGTTAGTTCGACGTGTAGGATAAAGTGTTGGAGCACCGTCGCCCTGAGCGACCGCTCTGGTCGCTCAGGTCAAAGGCCGGCCATCCTGTGCAAAACAGTTAATTTGGGTGCCTAGCAGCCTGGTAAAATGTGCGTTGCCATAGACAAGCAGCTTGTAATATTTCTATTACAAAATTCTCAGTTCTATTTTTAGCTGTAATTTTCACAGCGGGCAGCCCCAAATGAAAAGTAACAGACGCTAATCACGGCACTTAATATAGCTGTCTATGGCTGTGCCTATGTTATTGGTGTTTTAGTGTTAGGCATGTACGGTGGGGGGTTTTAGTGTTGGGCATTGCGGGGGGCGTCTGTTTAGGCATCAGAGGAGGAATTTAGGCTCGGGGATTGTTGGAGGGGAGGGCTCTGTATGAGAATAAGGTTAAAGAGACACTGCGTCGTAAAAAAAAAATATGATGATTTGTATGTGTAGTACAGCTAAGAACTAAAACATTAGGAGCAGAGACATAAGTCTAATATTGTTTCCAGTACAGGAAGAGTTAAAGTAAACCTTAAAGGGAAGGTTCAGGGAGGGTGGCTAAAAAATAAAAATCAATTTCCACTTACCTGGGGCTTCCTCCAGCCCGTGGCAGGCAGGAGGTGCCCTCGCCGCCGCCTCCCGGTGGTCTCCGGTACCCGACCCGACCTGGCCAGGCCCGCTGCCAGGTCGGGCTCTTCTGCGCTCCAAGGCTCGGCACTTCTGCGTCCCACGCCGGCGCGCTGATGTCATCGGACGTCCGCCGGGCTGTACTGCGCAGGCGCAGAACTACTGCGCCTGCGCAGTACAGCCCGGAGGACGTCCGATGACGTCAGCGTGCCGGCGTGGGACGCAGAAGTGCCGAGCCTTGGAGCGCAGAAGAGCCCGACCTGGCAGCGGGCCTGGCCAGGTCTGACTGATGAGGCTGTTTCTGAATGATCCGTTTTACACAACCAATTCATTATATCATATATTTTTTTCGCATCAATGTCTCTTTTTAAGTTAGGCTATAGTAAGATATTGGTAAAAATTATGAACATTTTACGATCAGGATAACTCCACTAAACCATAGTAGAATATTGGTAATCTCTATGTGGCTATACCCGGCATCCACATTCTTGTGGCGCCTATTTTAAACATAGGCCCTCCTTTGTTCTTTGGCGGTTAGGTGTTTATGCTGAAATGTGTAAAGCTTGCTCTCAATCTACCACCAGTAATTTAGGTAGATCAGTTTTCTATTTCATAAAGTATAGCCTAATGTAAGCTTGAAAGAATTCTAGAGAGTTTTTTTGGCTATTAACAGCTTCTGTAGTGTGATTGTAAGGTTAGCACGAGGAATTGCATTTTTAAGGCAATGGCGTATTTTATTTCTCCTCTGATTTACTGCCTAAGCGGCCTGCCTTGCTTGTAAGGTGCGCAACCTCCAGCGGCTGTGGAAGTGATTATCTCAGAGGCTTTTATCTGTAGCGCTGAAAAAATGTTACTGTAGTTGCTGTAGCTTTGGCCTTTTTGATGATTTTGTCAGAAATTTGGCATTTTCTGAATACATTCCTGCAGAAGAAAAGTAGATGTGTAAATTTCAATTTCAGTTCAGCCAGGAATGTTACTTTTGTGCTTTTAATATGATCTCTGGGCTCCCCCTAGTGTTAACAAAGGAAAACTAGACTAGTTGTTGGTGTTGTGTGATGCAGTTTTAGGTTGCTGCCGGTAAAAGTTTGAAAGATCAGTTTGTGCAGCAATGCTGTGTGATATGGGGAGTTGTACTGCAGCATAAACATTACAGTATACACTTCCCAAAACACATTAAACACTACCAGTGTCAACGCTGCTACTGAAATTCGCTGCCGTAAGCAAGGCAGAAGCTAGGCTATAAGAGCGCAGAGACTTGCCATTGCTGACTTTTTAACCTGTCTGGCGTTCAATTTCTGCTGGAATTTTGTGCAAAAAGTGATTTAATTTTTATGAAAGTTTTGCCTATAAAAAAAAAAATTACAAAATGTGGTCAAGCAAGGGTTTTGTATTTCAAGTATAATTGACATTTTCAACATAGAATAATGTAAAAAAATAATTGTAATTTTCCCTTTCTGCTAGGCCACAATTTCCCCAACGTACAGATTTTTTTTTTTTATTACAGGAAAAATGTTTTTTTCACATTAAAATTTTACGTTTTCACTTGCAGGATTCCAGATCATGCAAAAATATCCATATGAATGCAAAAATGCATGCAAGATAACGGAAACACTGCCTTAAAACTCCTGGAGGAGCCTGATTCGTCTATATATGTTTTTAGCTATATTTTTCTGGATGAGTCAGATTTGACCATACCAACAGGGAGGTTAACCTGCTTGAAAGTGAACAAGAGTTGAAAATAAACTGATGAAGATGAACAATTTTATTTATCCTCCTATTCCTAAAAATTATTTATTTTATTTTAGTTATCCCATGGTTTTATTTTGTTGAAAAATGTATTAGTAGTAGCTTTGTTGTCTCTGCTCAGTGGCAGCCTATTAAGTGTCCCTAAAGGTGAGGTTTACTGTGTTCCCCAAAATATAGAAGTGGTCACTTAATGCCTGAGGTTCTGCAGAGGGAGAACAGATATTTAATATTGGATGGATTTACTGTAATTTATTTGTACGTTGAAGCAATTCTGTTGTGCTCCCATTAGAAGGATTGCTTTCTGTTGTCTGCTATACCACAGTACTGGAGGGAAACCTCCTTGAGGCCTGGAATCCACTACAAAGCGCTATCGCTAATCGCAATTGCTAGCGTTTTTGAGTGTTTGTAAGCAATTCCATGAGCGTTTGGTAGCGATTTTTAAAATGTGTAAGCGTTTTGCCAGGGATTGTGTAACGATTTGCGATTAGCAGTTTTAATTCTGATTGGAGGCAGGTAGACAAAAGAACGGCTGTCACTGCTGCAGTTGCTTCATTTATTGTTGCAAAAATATATTCATAAGTGCAAGTTCAAATGGTATATAAAAAAAGTGGTACACATACCAAAGGTGAGAGGAGGCACGTTGGTGGTGGTGGGTGCTGGGTACAGGATGCCTGACGGCCGTTTTGTGCCGAATGCGCTTCTACGAAGGCTACATTTAGTAGCCTCCATAGAAGCACAGCAGTATAGTGTATGATATGGATTTATATTGTACCATCATCTTCTGTGGTGCTGTGCAAATATTTTATAAACCAGTTATATGGACAAGGCAAGGGAAATGCAGACAACATGCAGTTACATGGCACATCACATCTTGTATGCAGATGGGATTGTGTGTTATTAAGCAATGCTAAGATATAGAAGGGCATGTTGATTCCAACTTAGTTTATGGCTAAATTCAAACTGTGGACAAAAATGAACAAATGCTAATGAACCCCCGCTTGGTGTGATCTAACGTTTTTACTTTGTCAGCATTTTGTGTGATTAGCCCATAGTTTGATGCCGGGAGACACCCAGTGAAGCCCAAAGAAAGGGTACAATACAATGTTGGAAGAAATTATGGCTATGACCATGGGCTTAATGGTGAAAATAGACTTTTCCGGTCATGTGCTACCTCAGATTGGTGCTGCTTCTGCTGCCGCTTGATGTTTGTGGAGTTGTGTAAGAACTTTCTACCTGGAATAGTGTGAGCGGAGCAGATCTCTACAACTTTCTCACCATTTCAGATCATGTCTCTGCTGCAACAGCTGTGGGAAAGGAGGTACAATATAATCCTGTAGCGTATTCTGCAGTGTTTTGGGGGTAGGGTGACTGTACACATTGAAAATAGAACACAGAGACAACGGGTGCCCAAATAGCGCAATATGTCTTCCAGTTGGGAACTGGATGCAGTCACTCTGCTAGAAAAAATATCTGGAACTTGATGTGGCCAGGCTACCTAAGACCAATACCGCCTCTCCGAAGTAGGGTGAGAAGCCCCTACAGACATATAAAACTGTGTTTAAAAAAAACCTTAAAATGAGCAAAGAGGAGGTGGCTTACCTCAAAAATGACAACATTCTATAACAAATAATTTATTATGCACTGGCTATCCAGTGCATATATATCCTTGGGTACCCCCTTTTTTACAGTGTTTTGTATTCCTACATTGGACATGATTCACATAGCTTTTTTACGCGTTTTGCTCTTTTTTTTTCACCTGATCGGTGTTACTTTTTAAGCTCCCAAAGATCAAAAATAGAATATAATTAAGGTAAAAAAAGTAATATTGAAATAAAGTTAGGAACATCTTACTTTGTGTGATTATTTTGCTTCTGAATATACTGAAAGGTTATTTTTATCAATTGGCTGATAAGTCATTTATGAAAAGTTTTGTGAATGGAGCCCATTGTGCAAACAAAACATGTTGGTGCAACCCTTATAAATCGTAATGTAAAAAAATGTAAATAACGGGAATGGGACTACATGGGGTCACTTCATAAAAGGCTTTGCGGTAAAAAAAATCTTGTCTGGAAAATGCTGCATTCGGTATTTTAGACTTTTGTGTGCTAATTCATAAACCTTTTCACTGCTGCGATATAAGTGCGGTGTTTTACCAAAGTAAACTGTTGGTAAGGAGAAGAGTCTTGTTACATTCTTGCTCTCCACAGCATTAAGAGCAATTACAAATACTGCAAAATACTGCAATTAAGAGGCATCACCAACTTCCCTTTAGATGTACATGTTTTGCTTTACTGCCTCTGTTTGTCCTGAATCTGTCTATTGGTCTTTCTTAACAATGTATTTAATTACCACAGCTTAGAAGAACTTCAAGAAGCTTTACACATGCCATGCTTTCTGATGTGAAATACACATCTTAAAAACAGGAACACAAGAGGTTAAACACACAGCCCAAGGTATTCACAGGAAGCCTTGTTTGTTCCGTTCTCGCTGCTGTTGCCTGGGGAGATTTTACTCTTATCGCTCTCTTATCACCTTTTTCAAAGCAGGCGGTATTCTTCTGTGCCATTACCACCTTCTCTAATCTTTATGAATTGACATTTACTGACGTGTTGAGGTAATCACCGCTCAAGTCGGTAATTTACCTCACTGCTCGGGAATTTCAGCTTTTCATGCGGTAACTGTTTTTATGAATTGACTTTTTTCTAAGTGCATGGTAAAGTCAGCTGTTTTCAGCATTACCGCATGTGGTAATGCTTTATGAATCGATCCCCATGTGTTTGAAATGCTTGTCTTAAAACAGAACAGTCGGGTAATGTATGAGTGATACCTTGCAGAAACTGTGTGAATTTAGTGCAGAAAACTGGTGTTGTGTAATTGTTTTTCCATTTGCAGGCTTCTTGTGACAGGAGGGTCCTCTGCCTTCATTTCCTGCTGAGGCAGTCTACCAATGCCAATACAGCACTTGATTAGTAATCTGCCATGTTCTCATGCCCAATATTATGCCAAAATTTACAAAAACAGCCTTGAAAGTGGTAAAAGGTTTCAAGAGTCATATCCACTTCCTAACTGCCTGAATGGGCAGCAAATATACCGGTATGCATATTTTCAAGTCTGCCTTCAAATTTTATAATAAAAGTTGTTGCTGTGGACGTTGAAGCCTCTGGAGTTCTGCTGATGCCAATGTTTTCTATCCCTCTCTAATGGTCTACTAACATTACCAGGAGTGTAGGAAGATCCCAACATTTGAGGAAGGTGAAGGTGGAAGATCTATTCTGTTTGTGCTCATTGAGGCTTTTGGACTAGAAAGCCATTATCTGAAAACATGCATGGACACCTACTGAAGTGTTGTGATTTATACTTCATATGTGTGTACAGATGTTATGTATGTTTTCTTACTTGGAACATAAGCATGTACATATTTTTGATATTTGACTTCTTTAAAAAAAAAAAAACTTGTTTGGGTAGTTAATGGTTTTTTTTCTGTCCTTTTTTCACAGGTATTTGGTTTGCTGGTCTGGGCACTGATTGCTGGCTCGGAATATTTCCTCTTTGCTGCTTTTGGCTGGGTGATGTTTGTAGCTGTATTTTACTGGGTCCTCACCGTGTTCCTTTTAATTATTTACATTACAAGGGCCTACACCAGAATCCCAAAAGTGCCATGGACATTAGTGGTAAGTATGCACTTATTTAGCTTTAAAGAATTTCTCAAGTGCAAAAAAAAAAAGTTTTTGTGAGGGAGGCATATGTAGAAGACAGACCTCCAGTACATTTAATGT
This sequence comes from Hyperolius riggenbachi, assembly GCF_040937935.1. Taxonomy (NCBI): domain Eukaryota; kingdom Metazoa; phylum Chordata; class Amphibia; order Anura; family Hyperoliidae; genus Hyperolius; species Hyperolius riggenbachi. The sequence goes on from NC_090650.1 coordinate 125,044,638, forward strand.
ATTATGTGTCCATTCATGGATTGTCTTCTTTTTATGGCAGATTGTTACACTGTTGTGACAATTTTAAAAATACATCTCTACAAATACTTTTAAAAAGAACGTACATTATGTTTTTCTTATGTCTGCTTGCTGTGGGTAGTAAAAATCTGACAGGTCTTGGACTAGACCATCTCCTCATGGGGGCTTCTCAGTATTTCCTTTATTCTTCAAAAAAAGCAATCCCTAGAACAGATCTACACAAAGATGCCAGCCCGCCTCTCTACTCACATGCAAACTATTCTGACAGTTGTTCTGAGCAACTACCATTCAGTGAGGCCGGATCCACACTGTAAGCGCTTTTGTGAGCACTTGCGTTTGATTAGTGCTTGCTGAGCGCTTGTTAGAAAATCGTTCCCATTCACTTTCATTAAAATCGTGGTAAAAATTGGCGATCTTTACAAGTGGTAACCAAACGCAAGCGCTCACAAAACCGATTATAGTGTGGATCCGGCCTGAGTGCTTCTTGGGATGGGGGGTCAAAAACCTTGAGAATCCCCCATGAGGAGTTGGACTACTCCAAAACTTGTCACATCTCTTTCATTTTCACTGTGTACTGTGACATAGTAAAAAAAATATAGTGCATTTTCCTCTAAGATGAAGCTACATTTTATACTTGTGCATACACATGTATTTTACATTTTTTCCCAATAGTGGCCCTTCAAATTGATGAAGATTAAAGAGAACCTGTACTGAGTAAAAATATTTAAAATAAACACATGAGGTAACTTCAAATTAACATTACATAGTTACCATGCCATCAGTTCCTCTCAGATACTCACCATTTTCTTCTGACAATGATCCCTTCCAGTTCTGACAAGATTTTGTCAGATCTGAAATATATCAGTTGCTGTCAGTAAAATATCAGTTGCTGTCAGTAAAATATCAGTTGCTGTCAGTAAAATATCAGTTGCTGTCGGTAAAATATCAGTTGCTGTCAGTTATAGCTGAGAGGAAAACCGATGTACCAGGTAATGTCCATGTTTCCCTATGGCTCAAGTGGGCGATGTTACAGTTTAACTGTGTGCTGATCAGAAAGCGGTTATGGGTAATGGCCATTTTCAAAATGGAGGACGGAAAATTCCCTTGATCACAGTGAACAAACAGGACGCGGGACAGGAGAAAGACACTGAGGAGTGGACTACATGGGAGGTAAGTATGACTTTTGTATGATTATTTTGACTTTTCATTTTCAGTTCAGGTTTTCTTTAAGGATACATTTCTGTAAATCAGGTGGCAGTTTGCTACATAGAGCCACAGTTTTGTACTTCATCACGATCATGGTAGCAACCTAGTATTATCTGTTTTCTATCATATTTTCCTGGCATTCCTGCTGATCTTTCTGCTCAGTAGAGTCTAAATCACACAGCTGAAACAAGCATGCAGCTAATCTTGTCAGATTTGTCATAGACCCCTGATCTGCATGCTTGTTCAGAGTCTATGGCTCAAAGTATTAGAGGCAGAGGATCAGCAGGACAGTCAGGCAATGTGCATTATTTAACTCTTTACCGACCGCTCCACGCCAATTGGTATGAATGCGGCGGCAGCCCCAGGACCGATCGACACCAACGGACTTCTATGGGGCTAGCAGGAGATCACGCAGGCATCTCCGCTTGGAAGGCGGAGCTCCGCACCGTCTTCAGTCTCCCAGCAGTGATCGCCGCTTGGAGACTTAGACGGCCAAACCGCCGTCCTATAAACATTGTACAGCGGTGCGATCTGCAGCAGCGCTGTACTGGGGACAGCCGTGTGCCGCGGCTGTCCCCCTGGCAGGCACAAAAGTGATCGACTGTCATAGGCTGAAGCCTATGACAGACGATCACGTTGATTGGCTGACAGGGGGAGGGAGGGCGGCCCGACTAGAACAAAAAAAAATTCACACATTTATTTAATAAATAATAAAATAAATATTTATAAAAAACAACTTGGGAGCAATCAGACCTCACCAACAGAGAGCTCTGATGGTGGGGAGAAAAGGGGGGGGCTGGTGAGAATCACTTGTGTACGGAATTGTGTGGGCGGCCCTGCAGCGTGGCCTTAAAGCTGCAGTGGCCCAATTAGTCAAAAATGGGCTGGTCTTTAGGGGGTTTTAACACCGCATTCCTCAAGTGGTTAAAAGGAAATAAACATGTCAGCCTCCATATCCCTCTCACCTAGGGTTCCCGTTAACACCGCTTATTCACAAAATGACTTCAGCAATTGTATATTGTGTTCAGCTTTAGAACGAGAGGGGAGTTTTCTTTCTTAACATTCTGCATTTGCATTCAGTGCAGCCTTTGTGTGTAGTGTTGTATATTAAAATTGATGTGGTCTATTTTCCCTTTTTAAGTTGTGTATTATGTTGACGCACGAGGTGATGTAAATGTGAGTATGAAGCATAAGGAAGGCCATTACCTCGGGGAATGGGGGGGAGCACGCACAGTTTGTCTGGAGACCGCTCAGCTCCTTCACTGTGCTGAATAGCAGCAATTCATCAGCCATCTTTTCTAAGAAACTAACAAAGGAAAGCAGGGGATTTTCTAATATGTTTTCTCTGTAGAAGTCCAATTTCTCTCTCATTTAAGAGAATTACCACCAGTGTTATAGCCCTTGAGTCATTTGATGCATTATTTTAATAATTCCAATTCCTAAGCTCTCCCTGCCTACGCAGCAAATATGCATGTAAATAGAGGTGAGGAAATAGGCAATTCAAGCTGAAAAGAATGTTCATCTTGTGTCCTGCTTCATTTGTTTTTCTATTATTAAAGAATTCACCCCCCCCCCCCCCCTTTCCTCCCAGCACTCATGTCATGTAAGAATAAAAGTTTTTTTAAAAGTCCACAAATGCTTTGATTTTCAGATTTGCAGCATGGTAACAGGACTGCCACTGCTGTAGTCACAGTGAATGGCTTCCTGAGATGTTCCCCTTGAGCCTATTGGCCCGAACCATGGTCAGTTGTCAATGCAGGGGCGGGGGGGGGGGGGGGCGTTGAGTAATGGGTTGCCAACACTTCTCCCTGCTCCTTAATTGGGAAAAGGGGGGGGGGGAGGGGCAGGGCAGCTACTTCTCCCTGGTGTCCATGAGGAATTGCTCTTCCACTACACCTCAGTGAGGACATACACTCAAATAAGGTACAATGAAGGTCTGGAGATTTTTACAACAGTTTGGGGCGAAGCTCCATGGCTACAGTTTTGCTACACGTTGTCCTATGCAGGGGTGACTGTGTTGCACACAATGGATTGGCTTCTGGCTGGTGGGGTGTGTTTGACTGAGGTTGGCACTCTGGATCTAGTGGCAATGCATTGGGGTGGCTGTACACATGCTAGATTCTTTTTTTTTTTTTTTTTTCTCTGGAGTGTCAGGTTTTTCATTTACTACAGTACAAGTAGAGAGGGATATGAAAGCTGAAATATTTTTTCGTTTTTAAACAATGCAAACTGCCTGGCTGCCCTGCTGATCCTCTATCTTTGGTACTTTAGTCATAGACCCTGAACAGGCATGCAGATCAGATGTTTGATTGGATTTGCCGAATGCTTGTTTCAAGAGTGCGCTTTTCATACACTACTGATGCATGGAAGATCAGCAGGAAGCCAGACAGCTGGTGTCACAGGACCCCTAGTGGCCGGAACGCAGAATGCCTTCCAATCGGTTTCAGCACACAGACCATGCAAGCTGTGGTCACGATCAGTGCGCAGAAACTGCTGGAATTTTGGCAGCAGACCAACTAGAAGGGAGCCTGTGAGTTACAGTAATTACAAATTACACCCTATTTCAGGGTAGAACTGCCACCACCCCTCTGTTACCATGGGACAGAGGCACCCACTGACTGGCTAAGCCTGTGTACGCACCTTTAGCCTAGACCTGCAGATAAAAAACGGTTAAACACACTCTATTCTGTCTAGCTAGCGACAATACAATGGTAGCATCTCTCCAGAGACCCGGGTTCAGTTTCTGTGTGTGGCTGAATAATAGGGTAGCTGGACAAACAACTGACGATAGCGTCGGTTTATTGAAATGAAATGCAATATAAATAATTAATATATACAGAAAATCAGTAAAATCAACAATTCTAGAGACAAATGATAACACAGTATAGGAAATAAAAATGGAGTAAATACTTAGAGATCGTGGAAATATGTCCTTTCTGGGAAAATCTGAGCACATGGAGAATGTCCTTTGTTTCAGTCCAGGACAATGGCTGCCAGCCGCATGGTCCTCTGGCTGGCTTGATCAGGTGATGGTACACAGGGGAGGACTGAATTGCCCAGGCAGCTCATTTACTTTTAATGGAGCTGCGTTCAGAGGCGGGCTTCCAGAGTCAGCCCCCGGGCCGGACTATGGTAATCGCATCTGGGCAGGGCCTTTCACAAGCCCCATAACCATGACATTTTCTCTAGGCAGACCTACGTGGCCAGCACATAAGTAATAATTACATATTATCGATCCCCAGAACCTACCGATTAATATGATACCTTGGATGCGGGTGCTAGGGCGTATGGTTCCCGAGGGGTCCATAGCTCCTTAACCGAACGAGGTATGATTATAATTTGTATACCACGACGTTGGTCAAATTTTAGCGAATCTGAATACACTACTCCCACCTCTGGGTGACGCTCGGTTTTCCTTTAATAAGCAGAAATCATAAATCACATGCATCCTATCCCTCCGAACCATGAACCATGGAGACGCTTTGTCTGGGTAGTCTGATCTCCTGCTGGGATTAGCTTCCTTGGCTCTGAAAAGACTCCTGGTTGGTTAATTAACATCTGAGTGTGAGATCAGCTTGAACAAACTCTGAGTTTTACACCTCTGGCTTAATTAGCAAGTCACAGGGCCAGGTTTCATGAAAATAACTCTGCTAACTCCTATGAAGACAGCAAAGACCCCCCCCCCCCCCCCCCCAGGTATCCACAGACATAAGATTCTGATTTGGCAGCGCAACGACAATCGAGGCAGGAAACAGATTGCGGTTTCTGGTCTGACGGCTCGTCCGTCACAGCTGGTATTGTTTAAAAGGAAATAATCCCATATCCCATATCCCTCTCACTTCAGACGTCGTTCAAGATTTAGAACATTGTCAGGTTTTTATTAGTCTTTACTTACCATCTAGGGCAGGGCTTTTTTTTAACGCGTGGTACGCGTACCACCGGTGGTGCTTCGCAGCTGGCCAGGTGGTACGCGCCAGGTAGCAGTAGTGCATCATTCTCCCTTCTCTAACTCACGGTGACAACGCCCATTGCCATAGCACCGGCGCCGCTCTCCCTCCCTCTCCGTCAGACTTACAGATCAACACGGGACCTGAGTGGCACACAGTTACATCATACTTCAGATGCGGAGTGACGTCACTTCCTGGATTTGAAGCGATGTGCGCTGCTGCTGGGCGCCACTTGGGTGATGTGCTCATCTGCAGGTCCAATTGTCGCCGTGCTGATCTGGAGGTCTGAAGAGCCAGGTGAGCTCCCTGTACTGGGGCAATTTTCTACATATAATAGGGAAGCATACTACCTAATACTGGAAGATTTTCTACCTATACTGGGGGCAGCATGCTACCTATACTGGGGGCGGCATGCTACCTATACTGGGGGCAATTTTGTACCTATGCTGGGGGCAGCACTGCGTAATATGTTGGTGTTTTATAAATACAATAAATAAGTGTGCACACTTTATCATTTTTTTTCCACTTCTTGAGTTGTTGACATCTTGTAAAAACACTGGTGGCATTTTTATCACAATTTTCATGCAATAAAAGTGGTAAAATTTCTGAAAAGGTTGAAAAGCCCTGATCTAGGGATCATGTAGGTTCAAATTAGATTAACCACCTTAGCGGTATGGACGAGCTCAGCTCGTCCATTACCGCCAGAGGGTGCCGCTCAGGCCCTGCTGGGCCGATTTTGTTCAAATAAAAAGCAGCACACGCAGCCTGCACTTTGCCAGCCGCGTGTGCTGCCTGATCGCCGCCGCTCTGCGGCGATCCGCCGCGAGCAGCGGCGAAAGAGGGTCCCCCCAGCCGCCCGAGCCCTGCGCAGCCAGAACAAATAGTTCCGGCCAGCGCTAAGGGCTGGATCGGAGGCGGCTGACGTCAGGACGTCGGCTGACGTCCATGACGTCACTCCGCTCGTCACCATGGCGACGAGGAAAGCCAAACAAGGAAGGCTGCTCATTGCAGCCTTCCTTGTTACTTATGCTTGCCGGAGGCGATCGGAAGAACGCCTCCGGAGCGCCCTCTAATGGGCTTTCATGCAGCCAACTTTCAGTTGGCTGCATGAAATAGTTTTTTTTTTATTAAAAAAAAACCCTCCCGCAGCCGCCCTGGCGATCTCAATAGAACGCCAGGGTGGTTAAGGTGTACCAGAGATCAAATGCTATTAAGGTTTGATACTTACCTGGTGCTTCTTTCAGCTCCATAAGCACGTGTGAGTCCCACGCTGTCCTCCCGCAGTCTGCCGTTCAGTGGCAATCAGCCCCAGTAACGGGCTCAGTTAGGTCCAGTCTGGGTCTTCTGTGCATGCGCAGACCTCCCGCGCATGTGCAGTAGACCCGGACTGATGTGACTGAAGCAATTACCAGGGCTGGTCGCGGTTGATCAGCAGACCGTGGGAGGACGTGCTTATGGGGCGTGGGACTCACACGTGCTTATGGAGCTGGAGGAAGCACCAGGTAAGTATCAAATCTTTATAGCTTTTTGATCTCTGGTACACTTTAACCACTTGATGACCCAGCCTTTAACCCCCCCCCCCCCCTTAGGGACCAGCGCTGATTTCGCTGATCTGTGCTGGGTGGGCTCTACAGCCCCCAGCACAGATCAAACACCAGGCAGAGCGACCAGATCGCCCCCTTTTTTCCCCACTAGGGGGATGATGTGCTGGGGGGGTCTGATCGCTCCTGCCTGCGTGTGGCTGGCGGGGGGGGGGGGGGGCACCTCAAAGCCCCCTCCACGGCAGGATTCCCCCTCTCCCTCTCCCTTCCCCGGAGATCGGAGACTGCACAGGAACGGATCTGTCCTGTGCAGCCTCTAACAGGCTCTTGCCTATCATGTGACAGCGATCCCCGGCCGCTGATTGGCCGGGGATCGCTGATCTAGTACAACGCTGCTACTGTTAGCAGCGTTGTACAAATGTAAACAAAGCAGATTATTTCCGCTTGTGTTTACATTTAGCCTGCGAGCCGCGATCGCCGGCCAGCAGGCTGTTCACGGAGCCCCCCGCCGTGAATTGACAGGAAGCAGCCGCTCGCGCGAGCGGCTGTTTCCTGATTAATTGGCCTGCAGCTGGCGACGCAGATGTGCGTCGCTGGTCCTGCAGCTGCCACTTTGCCGACACGCGTTATGAGTGCGCAGTCGGCAAATGGTTAAGTGGTCAGAAGCACAGAAAATGAGGGAATGTTACAAACCTTTCCCACTTCCTCAAATGAGCAAGGAAAGCTTCAGCTGGAGTTGAAGTGCCATCTTTTTTAAACGCAGATACTGTAGTTGAATAATGAAAGATGTAATCATTTTTTATGTTTGCATTAACTTTCAATTGTTAATCATTTTCTTTGTTTTGAATAGGGTCTGTGTTTTAATGGAAGTGCTTTTATTTTATACCTCATTTCTGCCGTGGTGGATGCAACGTCAGTTTCCAATGAAATTCCCCAGAATCACAACTATAATACCTGGGCAGCATCTGCGGTGAGTGTAATTTTAGCAACAACTATAATAGCTGGATAGCATTTGCAGTGAGTTTTACTTAGCAACAGCTATAATAGCCAGGCAGCGACTGTGGCAAGCGTTAGTGAGCAACAAGGGCCCATTTCCACTAGACCTTCCTCAATTCATTTCTGAATCCCTAGCCGTGCATGGGAGCTATAATACCTGGGCAACATCTTGAGTGTTATTTAGCAGCAACTATACCTGGGCAACATTTTTAGTGAGTGTTATTTAGCATCAACAATAACACCTGGGCAGCATCTGCAGTGAGTGTGGCTTAGCATCAAGTATAATACACGGTAGCAATCATGTGGCTAGATTACTGGTTCAGAACATCTCCAAACCAGCCAGTCCTTGTCCAGTATACATGTCATAATCTATGGCCAATTTGATGGGGTGGTATTTCTAAGTAAAAACCTAATGCTGTCCATCAGTGAAAGGTGTCAGAACACAAAGTTCATCACGGCTAGCTGTGTGGCTGACTGATAATGGAGCCACAGTCTGCCACTAAAACTGCAAATAAATTGCACGTAGTGTCAAAACTAAATTGTGCAGGGGAAGTGGGTGATCTGGTCTGAGGAACCACATGTTCTTTTAGATTGCATGGATGGTGGGTGCATGTGTATTATTTTTATCAGTGGGGAATGTTGGAATAATCACTAGGTTAGTGATTACTAGGTAAGTGATTATTCCAGCATAGTCACTAGGCTCTAATGTTTTATATAGCCTGTAACCGTTCACAATTGTTTACACTACCTTCATTAATCCAGATACTTTATTATTATTAAGGAAGTTGGATGGGAGATCCCCACCTGAGGCATCAATCAGCAGTCATCAGCAATGTCTTGGACACTCCTACAGCTAGTCTTTCACCATCAGAGTTGATTGTCTTGGGTTAAAGTATATAATCTGTACATAGCTTTATAAGCTGAGCTGCTATATAAAAGTTTGGTTTAGTTGGGTGTTCCGTAATTTAAAGTTGGAGGCAGGTAGTTGGACCTAAGCATGTGAGTTGTGTGTAGACCTCCACAAATGTCATAAAGGGGCTTTCTGCCTGTTTGCACCCCCCTCCCCCCCCCCCCTTCCCCCCCCCCCCCTTCTTAACAGTGTTAAGGGTTGGTTGGGACTAGTGCGCGTTGCTTTTTCCCCACATTCAATTTTGGGCTCACACAATTCTCGGTGCCAAGCTCCATTATAAGTTGATGGTAGTAATGCCTGGTATAGTAAACCCTGCTATAATAGAACTTTGGTTATAGTTAACCTATGTTTTAGCCCCTGTTATTCATTCTGTATCCGGCTATAGTGGAAAGTGGGTAGACGCATGCGTCATACATTAATCAGAGACCTGTAAGCAGAGGTGCGCTGGTGGGCTGGCAGCCATTTGTAGCCTGCTTGCTATCTGCATGCCACTCTGAGCCTGCGTGGATTACCTCGAAGTACCAACTGTTGCACGGGCTAAAGCTTGCAAGCTGCACTTCTGCTGAGACCTATGCTTCTGCCTTATTACTGAGGGAATTGCCTGTGACTTTCTTGTACATGGCTGGAACGCAACAGTATCATTCAGTCTGCATAGACATGTGGACAAAGTAGAACACTATTCGTACTGAACCTGCATTAACTAGTGAGACCTATGCTTGGAATGGATGCGTCCAGCGTGTGTTCTGCACTGGCAGCTGGAAGAGGTAAAAATGGGCATTAATTATGAGGAGCTGGTCTGAAAAAAGGGACCCCTCCAGTTCTTCATCAGACATATCGAAACCTAGAGATCCAGAACCAGAGAACTACAATAAAACTTGGCTGGAAAGCACTCTGAATGCTATAGAAATTGGAAGATGCATGTACAGAAATTGTTGTTCATCTTTTAATACTGGCGTACTTTTTTATTATTATTATTACTATTCCGTTACCTTGTATGTTCTGTCATTTCAGTTCTTTGCCTTTGTGGTCACAACATGTTATGCTGCAAGCACCTATTTTAGTTTCCGCACGTGGAGAACGAGGAGTTAAAACAAGCCTTCCCTATGAAGTGTCAAGATAACCTACAAGCTACAATGAAGCCAGTGTCTGTGCTAGGAGCACTCTGAAGTCATTTCATTTCTGTAATATTTGTTGTTTTAGAATGTAGTTATTAATGTACAGGGGGTAAAAAAAATCAGAACATAACTATTTTGCAGTGTTTGTTCCCCTAAGTGTGTGTACAATGAATGTGTTTTAAGTTCTCATACATATACTGTGAAAAAGTACTTGGTTCAAAATATATTTATATTGTGCCACAGAAAAGCTGTAATAAAAGTGGGAAATTGATGTGCTGTCACTTATATCTCTATCCATATGTTCAATACTGGTTGTGCATTTCAGTTTTAATCCTGCCTATAGTAAAGGCATCTAGGCAGGGAGAACAAACCTCTTTTCAACTTTAGGGGAAAATGTATAGGCCGCTTCTCAGGGATTTTACCTAAAGAGAACCTGTACTGAGTAAAATTTATTTAAAATAAACACATGAGGTAACTTCAAATGAACATTACATAGTTACCTTGCCATCAGTTCCTTTCAGAAGCTCACCATTTTCTTCTGACAATAATCCCTTCCAGTTCTGACAATATTTTGTCAGATCTGAAATATATCAGTTGCTGCCAGTTACAGCTGAGAGGAGAACTGATGTGTCCATGTTTCCCTATGGCTCAAGTGGGCGATGTTACAGTTTAACTGTGTGCTGACCAGAAAGCTGTTATGGGGAAATGGCTATTTTCAAAATGGAGGACGGAGAATTCCATTGATCACAGTTGACAAACAGGACGCAGGAGAGGAAAAATAGACTGAAGAGTAGACTACACAGGAAGGAAGTATGACTTGTGCATGTTTATTTTGACTTTTAATTTTCAGCAACTGTTAGGCAAATGTAAATCTCTGTTCCCCTGTGTTAAACAGTTTGGCAGGTAGCAAAAAAGACAGTATTGAAGTTAAAAATCTTTCTTACTTTTTTGTTTGGCTGATTAGCAATCCTCTTTTTCCCCAAGCTCCTAAGGAGGCCGCATAACAGATGTAGCAGAGCATGCTGGGAGGTTTTTTTTTCTCCCTACTGCCCTCCCTGGTCCTCCCCTTCATTTCCCTATTCCTCCCTAATTCTTTACTGCAGCCCGATTGGCTGCTTCCTCTATCCCTCCTGGCTCAGCTGACAGAGCTGTGAGGTACTAAAACCTCCCCCTGACAGAGCCATGATGCCACCTATTCTGCCAGCAAGGAATCCATTAGCTATCTAGATCTCACTCTGAGGGGTGATCCCAGTCGGGGTATCATTGTAACCTCCACCTACAGGAAACCATGCAGTGGCAATACTCTTTTGAGGGCAGACAGTTGCCATCCTGGGCATACCATACCTGGCATACCTGTGGGCGAGTTTGTAAGAGCTAAGCGCAATTGTTCTGACCCATGCGAATTAGAGCAAGAACTGGATATGGTGGAGGCTCGCCTCAAAGCAAGGGGATATCCAGGTTGGTGCATCAAGCGGGGTAGAGCTAGGGCAACTAGAAGGTCCAGGATGGACCTTGTAAATCCGTTAAAACCCCGACAACAGGAATCCTCCAAACCTATCTTTGTGACAATGTATTCATCTGAAAACAAGAAAGTTGTTGAGATCATCACCAAGTATCTCCCAGTTTTGCAGGCAGATGGCGGTCTCATGCCAGTTTTGAAGGATGGTATTAGGTGTTCAAGCAGAAGGGCCCCAACCTTGGGACAGGTTTTGTCCTCCAGCCTATTCAATTCCAGGCCATTGGTCAAAAATTGGTTGTCGACTGTTGGTTCCCACAAATGTGGCATCTCGACTTGTAAATATTGTCGAGTACACAGTAAAACCAAGACTGCTGTCTCTCTCTCAGTGGGCCGCAGCTTTAATATTAAACAATTCATAAATTGCGGCTCTAAACATGTAGTGTACCTCATTACTTGCGGGATATGTTCCCTGCAGTATGTGGGTTGCACTATTCGGCCCCTGAGAGAGAGAATAGCGGAACACTACCTGGGTGCAGGCTGGCACACCTCAAAAATTAGTAATGTGGCGAGACATTTTCGAGAGGTCCACGGGGGGAACATGACTGGCTTTTCCTTCTGTGGCATTGAGAGAGTTACTCCATCGCATAGAGGTGGAGACCTGTATAAAAAATTATTGCGGAGGGAAGCCATGTGGATTTTTGAATTAAATACTAGAATCCCACATGGATTGAATGCTAGATGGGATCTTGCCACCATCACCTAAAATCCACCTTACTTATCTCCATGAGAAATTGTTCTGACTTTTTAAGAATTAGTCCCTATATACTGACAATTGAGAACGCTGCACTTTGTGTTTTTATTTTGCATTTTTTGCATTTTATTCTTGTACATTTTGTATATGTGTTTTAATTTTGCATTTAAGTCTAAATTGACTCCTCCCTGGCCGGGCGGAGTCATGGGCGGGCATTCTACACACATACTCCTACATATATGTCTAGATGGTCATTTGTCTGATAGCTATGATTAAGGACAGTTAGTCCGAAACATGTCAGCTATGTGATGTGATGCCCTGGATGTTTTGGATATGTCCATCAATAAAGGATAACGTCACTGACAAGTGCGGACCGTCTTCTTTCTTGCGACTTTTGGAATTGCTGGCCAGGTCGTGCACTGTCGTGGGTTTTGGTGGGATGCAGCGGTGTTCACTCTACGCAGTTCTCCTCTCAGCTGTAACTGACAGCTGCTGATATATAACTGACAGCAAATGATATATTTCAGTTCTGACAAAATCTTGTCAGAACTGGAAGGGATCATTGTCAGAAGAAAATGGTGAGCTTCTGAGAGGAACTGATGGCGAAGGTAACTATGTAATGTTCATTTGAATTTACCTCATGTGTTTATTATTTTAAATAATTTTAGTCAGTACAGGTTCCCTTTAACTGTGTGCTGACCAGGAAGCTGTTATGGGGAAATGGCTATTTTCAAAATGGAAGACGGAGAATTCCATTGATCACAGTTGACAAACAGGACGCAGGAGAGCAAAAATAGACTGAAGAGTAGACTACACAGGAAGGAAGTATGACTTGTGCATGTTTATTTTGACTTTTAATTTTCAGCAACTGTTAGGCAAATGTAAATCTCTGTTCCCCTGTGTTAAACAGTTTGGCAGGTAGCAAAAAAGACAGTATTGAAGTTAAAAATCTTTCTTACTTTTTTGTTTGGCTGATTAGCAATCCTCTTTTTCCCCAAGCTCCTAAGGAGGCCGCATAACAGATGTAGCAGAGCATGCTGGGAGGGTTTTTTTTCTCCCTACTGCCCTCCCTGGTCCTCCCCTTCATTTCCCTATTCCTCCCTAATTCTTTACTGCAGCCCGATTGGCTGCTTCCTCTATCCCTCCTGGCTCAGCTGACAGAGCTGTGAGGTACTAAAACCTCCCCCTGACAGAGCCATGATGTGCGCCAGCCGCCCTACCTCCAACCCCCCCCCCCCCCTGCGCGCTGACACCCGTGAAGTGCGTACGCACCCTCCACCCCCGCTGACACCCGTGATGCGTGCCCGCACTACACCTCCCCACACACACCCCCACCGACACCTGTGATGTGCGTCCGCAGCCCCACCCCCCACTGACACCCGTGGTGTCGTGCCCGTACCCCCCCCCCCCCCCCCGCTGACGCCCGTGATGTACGTCCGCCCCCCCCCCCCCCCCCCTGCTGACACCCGTGATGTGCGTCATACCCTACATCCCCCCCCCCCCCGGAACCCGTGATGTGCGTCCGCACCCGCCACCCCCGCTGACACCCCGGGGATGACTCAAATCTTCAGAAACTCAGGCTATTTATTTGCTAATTGCGCAAAAGGTGGATCAGCGCATCACCAGGCCGCCTCCGAATGGCCTACAATCAGAGGTGCGCTGAGCCCCCCCAGAAACTGCAAACGCACCTTGAACCCAAACAGAAGCTCTGCATATACACCAAAAGCATTTATTTGCTAAGTTCATGATAGTTATACCAGGCGAATAAACTTGCATGAGAACCCTGTTGGTATAGAGTAATTTTGCAAATCTGTGGGGCTGGAGGTTAAGAACCAACATCTATGGACAGTATACTCGGCCAGACCCATTGCCTCATCTTTGGCCTTAATGGGCCTTAATGACAGGTGTCCCAATGGCTACAATTAGTAAGGCAACCTTTTGGTGTTTGAATCTCACCATCATCAACCATTACAGAGTGAATATGGATCCTTCCATAGACAATTAAGTATGTTAGAACTGACTGGTCACTTCCTGTTACTAGGTTAAAATATTTTTGTTAACATTTCCTCCCACTCAACTAATAATTCTTCCACTCATATAACACCATGTAACCACCAAGTAAATCTGAAAATTGTAACTGAACACACTGTAGTCTCTCATCATATGAGCTTACCGCCCATTTGTTGAAGATGTTTTGTCTTTTGTGGAATATATCTATGCAGAATGCAACTGTATGCATTTTATATTGTATGGGGTTGAAGGCATCGACATATACAGCCCACTTGCATGATGCTATGATTCATCATCAGGAAATGAAAACTACAGGATATTTTAAGAGAACTAGAAATAAAAAACATAGATACCTCAGTAGAGACAAGCCTCTGGATAGTCCAGAGCAGCCTTTCTCAACCTTTCTACCCTGGAGGAACCCTGCAAATAACTTTTTGATCCCAAGGAACCCCTGCAAACAATGTTTTGATCTCAAGGAACCCCTGCAGTTATTTTGCAGGAGGCATGGTCTTAAAAAGTATGTGTGGCTGTTTATTTCCCTACCCCCTATAACACTGCCACTCATACTGTCTCCTGACCCCCCAAATTAGTGCTTCTTGTTACAGTACCACCTATTATAGTGTGCTCTATATACTTTCACCACGATGGGGGAAAATGCCAAGGAACCCCTGCAGAGTACTCAAGGAACCCTGGGGTTCCAGGGAACCCTGGTTGAGAAAGCCTGGTCCAGAGGCTTCCTGGATCCTCCTGATGCCCACTGCTCCAGCGCTGGGTCTCTCTAAGCATGTCCCACAAGAGCTTGCCATATATGGTCTCATGGACGAGCGCACCCGTATGCTCCATGCATTCCCAGTAGCACAGACTATACTTGCACATGAGCAGCAGATCTGCACTTGTACATGGCTGTACACAGACCCAAAGATTATGAGAGTCCCGGGCAGCAGAGGGGTGGGGTCAAGGAGGATCTGAGGAGCCTATGAATGATCCAGAGGTATCTCACTACTTGGGAAAGTATTATGAAATGAGAATATTTAGGTTGCTGCTCGTCCACAGTACTGGTCTCCATCCGTGTCACAATGATAACATTTATCAAGTCTCTTTATCTTCTGGGTAATAGAAATTATGTATATGCCTCAATCACACATACTGTTAATTTCCTGTCCACTCCGGTGTAGGATCACTGGGCTGGAGGGGGCTTTCCACGCCCGATGGCAGGAATACCGGCTAGCATATGTTCCTGATGTACTTCAGACCAAAAGGGATGCATGCCAGCAGGTACAGCCCTGCATTTTTAGATTTGGAGCCATGATCGTCTCTGATAGTTCCCAGATTGCCCTTCCCATCCCTGCCGATCACCTGACCTGCTGCCAGAACCTGAATGTGCATTACAATGTGGAGTCATGCAGATGGAGAATGCTATGCTAGCCAGTGAGCTCACAGAAACCGAACGGCAGGTCGCAGGGTCTCTTCTAAATATTAGTAGGACTACATTTATGAGTATGTGACACAAAATGGTTTGATTTTTAAACCTGGTCTGAGGACTGTTGAGTGCTGACATCCTTCTGACCATTAATCTAGGTGGCAGGCCTTACTCTTAGGTTACTATGAAACCAGGTTCCTCTATTCTTCTGGTAAGCAACTTCCTTGAGTCTGTACAGGTTAAACTCGAAAAATTATATCATGCAAAAGTCAATTTATTTCAGTAATTCAACTTGAGGCCTCTAGCACACTACATGTGATTCCGTTTTTCTTTTTGATTTTATACATATCAGATTTTTGATTTCGATAAAAAAAAAAAAAAGTACTGTGTGCTGCTATGCTTCTTTTAATAGGATTCAAAAATTGGATTGTGTAAAAAATCTGAATTGCATGCAGTGTGCAAGAGGCTTAAAAGGTGAGGCTCAGGATTATCGCTCTCAGCTGCGGATTCCCGGCCTGAGCCTGACTACTCAGGGCTACCACTAAGGACATTAAGCACAGTTCAGGTGTGCTTTATCTGTTCTCCCAGGGGCCCCTGCAATGTATTGTTTCACCTGTCCCAGCAGGTGTGCCCACTGACTTTATCCTCGCAGGGGCAACTCTCCTCCGTGATCCTGCAGCATAATAACATACTGCCGGGGTAATAGGGGGGGAGGCACCCCTGTTAGGATGAAGTTGGGGAGTGCATGGAGTCATGGATAGGTGAGACCCTACTCTGCCAAAGACATTCTAGGGGCCCCAGGGAGCGCAGTTAAGTTTGGGGGGGGGGGGGGGTGATCTGGTGGGGAGCAACAAGCAACAGCCAGCTCAGGCCACTGTCACTTTTTTCTTGGGGGGGGGGGGGGTATCTGGGAGCCCCCACATTATTTTTGTCTGGTAGGGCCCATTGTTACAAGAACCAGCACTGAACACATGGTACGCATGCCCCAGGAGTACTTTAAAAAGGCCCAGAGAATACATGAATTATCATAATCAATAATAATACATTTTGAGATGAATAAAAGGGGACAGGCAAAAATGGCGCACAGCGCCAATAGTGTCAGAATGGCGCTGGCGCTGCACTTAAAACGATATTTATCGTTTTATATGTTAATTTTGTTTTGTAGTGATCGGGCTGAGAGGTAGTGGGCTGGCAGCGGGGGTTGGGCTGGAGAGGCAGCGGGGTCAGGGTGGAGAGGCAGCGGGCTGGCAGCGGGGGTCGGGCTGGAGAGGCAGCGGGGTCAGGGTGGAGAGGCAGCGGGGGTCGGGCTGGAGAGACAGCGGGGTGGAGGGAGGATTACGCAGCATGTGTATACATTACCTCGTCCAGGCCGGCGATCGCTCCTTCACTTCATAGCTTGCACGAGTCCTGCATCCAGCCAATCACCATGCGGAAACTGAAGCCGCATGGTGATTGGCCGGATGCAGGACTCGTGCAAGCTATGAAGTGAAGGAGCGATCGCCGGCCTGGACGAGGTAATGTATACACATGCTGCGTAATCCTCCCTCCACCCCGCTGTCTCTCCAGCCCGACCCCCGCTGCCTCTCCATCCCGACCCCCGCTGCCAGCCCGCTGCCTCTCCATCCTGACCTCGCTGCCAGCCCGCTGTCTCTCCAGCCCGACCTCCACTGCCAGCCCGACCCCCTGGCACACCGTTCTGCTGTTTTATAAAACGCTATTTACCATTTTAATGTATTTACATTAAAACGGTAAATAGCGTTTTATAATCGGCAGAATGGCGCGCCATTATTTCCTCCGTGCCATTTTTTACTGTATGCGAATAAAAATTAATACTGTAAAAAAAAGTTAATCTGAATAAGTATTTATACCTAGTTAAAAGTACTGAGGATATTTTAAAAAAAGCATTATAAATAATTATGAAGTACAGTGCTCCTAAGCCATGTGCATACATCAAGGTGTACTTGAGATGAAGTTGCTTACAACAAGGGGCACATGACCAAACCAGGGGAGTAACTAGAAATCACTGGATCTCCCTGCAAAACTTTGGATGCCCCCCCCCCCCCCCCCCCCTCCTTTGCTTTCTGCACAGGTAAACTGAGAACCCATGTTATTCAATTGGCTAGTGCACACGATTTATTGGCGCAGTTACCTTAAAGAGAATCTGTACTCTAAAATTCTTACAATAAAAAGCATACCATTCTATTCCTTATGTTCTCCTGGGCCCCTCTGTGCTGTTTCTGCCACTCCCTGCTGCAATCCTAGCTTGTAATTGAGAGTTTTAGGCAGTGTTTACAAACAAACTAACCAGCTTGCGATAGGCTCAGACTGTGACGATAGGCTTGCGATAGGCTCAGAGTGTGAAGAGGGTGTGTATGGCTTCTGCCAATGACAAGCAGTGCTGCACATTCCACACATTCCAGCCTCAGCTGACAGAGCTGACAGAAGAGAGAAGATTAGATCATATAACAGAGATAACACAGCCACTGTGCAAGTAGGAAAGGCTGCAGTAAGACAGAGCACATTAGAACAGGTATAGGAACTTATAGGATAGAAGAAATAAGGCTGAAAATTTTGTTACAGAGTCTCTTTAAGCATTAAGATTCAAGCTAATTCGCCGCATCCCCGTAGCAGAACGAGGTATTCAACCCCCTGAAATACTAGGGCAAAATTCCATGATTTTTGAAGTAGCAGATTTTGCTGCCCGTTAGAGGCAGTGCTGAGCGCAGTAGCTCTGCCTCTTATCCAGTCAATCTCCACCTCTCCCCGCCCCTCTCAGTGAAAGAAGATTGAGGGGTAGGGAGAGGCAGGAAGCAAAATTCTGTGAACGCAGAATTTTGCCCCAGGATTTCAGGGGGATAAATATCTCGTTCTGCTGCGGGGATGAGGCGAATCAGCTTGTATCGTAATGCTTAAGGTAATTGCGCAATAAAAAGAGATAAAATAAATGGCTTCAGGCTATCTTTAACCCCCTTGGCGGTATGAAAAATACCGCCAGGGGGCAGGGCAGCAGTTTTTTTTTAATTTTTTTCTTTTAAATCATGTAGCAAGCCGAGGGCTCGCTACATGATAGCCGCTGCTCAGCGGCATCCCCCCAGCCCCGCCGATCGCCTCTGGCGATAGGCGATCAGGAAATTTCGTTCAAAGAACGGGATTTCCTGGAGGGCTTCCCCCCTCGCCATGGCGACGGGGCGGAATGACGTCAGCGACGTCGGGACGTCATTGGGAGACCCGATCCACCCCTTGGCGCTGCCTGGCACTGATTGGCCAGGCAGCGCAGGGGTCTGGGGGGGGGGGCGCGCGCCGCACCGGATAGCGGCGATCGGGCGCGCGGCGGCGGCGATCGGGGTGCTGGCGCAGCTAGCAAAGTGCTAGCTGCGTCCAGCAAAAAAAAAATTATGTAAATCGGCCCAGCAGGGCCTGAGCGGCACCCTCCGGCGGCTTACCCCGTGTCACACACGGGGTTACCGCCAAGGAGGTTAAGGGCCCATTTCCACTATCGCGAATTCGCATGCAAATTCGCATAGCAATACAAGTGAATGGGACTGTTTCCACTTGTCAGGATTCCTTTGCGTTTTTCTGTGCAGAAAAAATTCGCATGGCAGAGCCATCAGAATTCGCATACCGCATACTGCTATGCGAATCGCATACAATGTATTTAATAGGAAATTCGCATGCGGTTTGGGCATGCGAATTTTCAGGCGGATTCGCATAGAAACAATGGAAAATCACACCAGCACTGCTATGGTTAAATTCGCATACATCGTCATCCATGCGAATTCGCATGAAAATTTGCATACACTCGCATGCGAAATTCGTATCCGCATGCAAATTTTTACTGCGGCGATTCGCACCGCACAAGTGGAAATGGGCCCTAAATGTGTTTTTCCCATGCAGATAAAAACAGCAATGAAGCACTGCAGGAATTTTCTCAATTAATTATATTAGCTTCTGTGATAAAACACATAGTGGACACACATGAAGGCTGAAATGCAGGCAGCGGTGTTTCCCCGCACGGATTTACTTTACCGACAGCACTTTTATGAATCGAGGCCAAAGTGTACAGAATACCGACAGACAAGTGTGCTCCCAGCCTCAGCTTTATTGATGAAGAACTGGCTCTGCAGACTCCTCAAACGTCACTACAGTACAGCACTTGGGGAGGGGTAGAAAGGCTGGGGGTAGAGCAGTGCTGTACACGAGCCTGCTGAACACTGAATAGGGACTGTCTATAAAACTTTGTCTACAAAACTTTGTATGATTCATTATCAGTGGCTGAGAAGATGCAGTCATTAGAACAATTGTGCAGAAAGCTTTTTCTCTCCGTTGCCAGTCTCCCAGGACAGGGAAAAGAAACTTCACCCCCCACAGGGCCCCCTCCGGCTGCATCCCTTGCTGGGTCTATTGTTACACCCCTGTGACCAACCTAGTCATTAAAAAAATGGGTACATGCTGTAATCATATTGAGAAACACTGGCGTAATATACAGCTCTACTGCATTTTATGGTTATTTTATCCATCATCCATTCTACAATTGCATAGCTCCCTGTACATGACCCCCCCACTCCTTTGTTATTGGGTATAGTAAATGTATGTCACTAGTGATGGTCAAGTAGATGCAAATAACTTCGAGTTGATGTAAATTTATGCAGCTTGAAAATGAACCAATCAAATTTTACCTCAGCAGGATTTGAGTGGTTCATTTCCAAGCTGCATACATTTGCATCAACTCAGTTATTTGCATCTACTTGACCATCACTAAATGTAACAAATTGCCTTTTTTTTCTTATCAACCATTCTAAAACACCATCCTTGCCCCCATAGAGGACCTTGCGCTTCATTTTCATTGATTATAGTTGCTATAAACTTCATACCGCCCAACTTTTGAGTTTAACTACTTTAGGACCAAGATAATTGAAATCTACAATCTTCAATCAGCCGCCACTGCGTGCATCCGCCGCTTCTGTCGCTCCGGCCGATGAATCCTGACGTCTCTCGTCGCAGCTCACTTGCTCTGCCTGTCTCTATGACGGCAGAGCCCTGTGAGTGGGTCAGGAGCCGATTTAAAGGGACTCCGAGCAGTAAATAAAATCAAAATCTGAATCTTCCGGAAAGATGGTGTCAGTCGTCACCACGACTGCCGCCTCGCATCATCAACGTGGCCGGCGTGATAGTATTTGTCTTAAATTGAAAGAACTACTGTACAGAACGCACTAAGCCAGGGGAGCGAGCTTGGCCACACTGCGCCAACTGGCAGCGGAGAGCAGGGATGCTGAGGGTTCTAGGAGGCTTTGGACCACAGTGAGGGAACGATCTGCACAGAGTGAGCTGGAGGAAGCCCCAGGTATGTATAAAACTTTTATCCCTCCCTGTCTCAGGTACACTTTAAGACACCTCCCTGCCACACCTTTAGACATGCCTCTGCCACACCCCTAGTCACACATATTACAAAAAAAAAATCATAAGCAAAAGATGTAATTTTATTGTTCAAACCCCGCTGGTCCTCTCTATAATCTCTCTATAATCATCAGTTTTATTTATAATATTTAAAAGAAATAAATATATTACTTTAACCTCCTTGGCGGTTAATTTTTTCTGCAAAAATTGCAGAATTCCAATTTTTTTTAATTTTTTTTTTAAAGTTTCATGTAAAGCTACCAGAGTGGTAGCTACATGAAACACCACTAGAGGGCGCATGTGGCCCTCTAGTCCGATCGCCGCCGGCAACAATAGCAAACAGGGGAACGCGTATACAACGCGTTCCCCTGTTTGGCTTCTCCTGTCGCCATGGCGACGATCGGGATGACGTCATGGACGTCAGCCGACGTCCTGACGTCAGGGACACACGATCCAGCCCATAGCGCTGCCCGGAACTCATTGATCCGGGCAGCGCAGGGCTCTGGCGGGGGGGGGCCTCTTCAGCCGCTGCGTGCGGCCGATCGCCGCAGAGCGGCGGCGATCAAGCTGTGCGCGCGGCTAGCAAAGTGCTGGCTGCGCGCACAGCAATTTACAAAATGAAAATCGCCCCACCAGGGGCTGAGATCTCCCCCTGAGCGGCATAGCCCGAGCTCAGCTCGGGCTTACCGCCAGGGAGGTTAAAGGATGATGCAGTAGAAAGCAATGTTGCTATTTTTGCAGATGATACAAAATTGTGCAGAATCATCAACTTACAGGAAGATTAAGGAAAATTGAATACTCACCTAACGGTAATTTTCCTTTCCAGATGTATCCATGGCAGCACGATCGGGTTAAACCCCGCCCCCTTTAACCCCCATAGGACCTTAATAGTATAAATTTCTCCCTTTAACTCCTCCCCCTAGTCTCATACTCCTCGTAATCACCGAATCTAGGGAGGGAGCCTCGTGCTGCCATGGATACATCTGGAAAGGAAAATTACCGTTAGGTGAGTATTCAATTTTCCTTATTCCATATGTCTCCATGTCAGCACGATCGGGAGTTAACTAGTAATAATCAATACAGGGAGGGATGAGGTGCAATGCTGGCAAACAATTTATTTACAACTTATAACATGTTAACTGTTAGTACATTGGTTCCAAACTGCAATGTCGAGTTTGCTGCTGGATCAACTCTATAATGTTTTATGAATGTGTTCATGGACGACCAATTGGCCGCCTGACAAATCTTTTCCGGTGACACTTTAGTAAACGCTGCCCATGATGTTGCCACTCCTCTGGTAGAGTGAGCGTTTACTTGTTCTGGGGGAGTAAGATTATTAATCTTATATGCCTCCTGAATTATTTTTACTAGCCAATTGGCTATAGTCCTTGAGGAGGCTGCCTGGCCCCTTCTATAACCTGTTGGGATCACGAATAATCTCTCTGTTTTCCGGAATTCCCTAGTCTGAGACACATAAAGTTTAAGTGTTTCTCCTACGTCTAATGGATGGGGGATCGGATTATCGTCCTCTTTTAGTGTTGGTAATGTCCATTCTTGGTTGAAATGATAGACGGTAGCTACCTTGGGCACAAAATGTTGGATTGGTCTTAGAACTACTCGATCCGAAAAGAATGTTAATGAAGGTTCCTCCCATCCGAGAGCTTGGATTTCTGAGACTCTCCTCGCTGAGGCAATAGCTACTAGAAATACTGCTTTATGCGTCAATTGGGTCAATGAGCAATTTACAGATGGTGAGTAAGGGGCTCTTGACAATGTGTCTAGTACTAAGGGTAGATTCCATTTTGGGAAGAAGTTCTTCCTTGGTGGTCTCTCCTTGATGACTCCCTTCAGAAATTGTACTACTAATGGGTGAAAAGCCCATCTTTCGTCAGTCAGTGTCGACAGAGCTGTTATTTGCACCTTTAATGTGCGGTATGCCAGACCTTTGTCTAGGCCAGTTTGTAGAAACTGCAGTATGTCTGTAACCTGTGGATGCAGGGCGTCAATTCCTGACGTGTTGGCAAATTTGAAAAATCTTTCCCAAATTCTGTGGTACGTTATATTAGTGGAAATTTTTCTGGCTTTTAGTATTGTTTGTATTACCTCTTTGGAGCATCCTAAAGACTCCAGCTTCCCCCTCTCAACTTCCATACAGCGAGATTCAATCTTGTTGGATTCGGGTGTACCACTGGACCCTGCGTTAACAGATTGGGTACTGATGGTAGAGGAATAGGGTCTTGCATCTTTAATCTAAACAGGAGTGGGAACCACGGCCTCTTTGGCCAATACGGTATAATTGCTAGCAACGTTACATCTTCCTTGAGTAGCCTCAGCAATAGTCTCTGAATTAATGCTGTTGGGGGAAATACATAGGCCATCTTGAACTGCCATACAGTTGATAGAGCGTCTATTGCTTCCGCTTGTGGAGTCCAAAGTCTTGATATGAATCTCTTGCATTTGGTATTTTTCTGAGTGGCCATCAAGTCGAGTTGAGGGTTGCCCATCTCTTTGCATATTGCTTGAAACACCTCTTGGTTTAATGACCACTCTTTGTGATCCAGTGTTGATCTGCTGAGAAAGTCTGCTGTTGTGTTTTGTGCACCTGGAATATATACAGCCGATAGGCTGTGAAAGCTGTTTTCTGCTAGGGCAAAGATTGGAGTTACTTCCTGTAGTAGTCTGTTGGATCGGGTACCGCCTTGTTTGTTGACATACGCCACTGCTGTGCGGTTGTCCATTTGTAATCGAACATCTTTCCCCCTCAGATCGTCCTTGAAGTGACTTAGGGCCAAGTATGCTGCTCTGACCTCTAGAATATTTGCTGATGTTTTCTTCTGAGATGTCTTCCATATTCCCTGAATAGATTTGGCATGAAGATGTGCCCCCCAGCCCCTGGTGCTGGCATCCGTGGTGACAGTAGTTTGTGCTAACGTCTGAATTGACAAAGTCTTGCTGAGGTTGCTTGGGTCTAACCACCAGTATAGGCTGTTCCTCATCTGTTCCGTTATTAATATCGTCTGGTTCAACTGTTTGGACTTCCATTGTGTTAGGAATCCGTTCTGCCATAATCTGGAATGCCATTGGGACCACCTTACCATAGGTATGGTCGAAGTCATAGACCCTAGAACACTCAGGCAGTGTTTTGCTGTCAATGTTTTGCAACATATTATGTTCTGTATCCTTGTTCGGATCTTCTGTAGTTTCTCTGGTGGTAATCCAATAGTGTTCCTGTCTGTTTGGAGATGTGCCCCTAGAAATATAATGTTTCTTGTCGGTTGAAGATGACTCTTTGCTGTATTCACTTTCCAACCGAACATCTGTAAGTGTTGCAGTAGTATCTGTCTGTGAAGCAG
Organism: Hyperolius riggenbachi; assembly: GCF_040937935.1. NCBI lineage: Eukaryota > Metazoa > Chordata > Amphibia > Anura > Hyperoliidae > Hyperolius > Hyperolius riggenbachi. The sequence goes on from NC_090650.1 coordinate 125,068,758, forward strand.
TATGGATTGTGTGCTCTGGTCCAGAAGAAGCAGGTCGTCCAGATAGTGGTGGAGTCTGAGTCCCTTTAGTCTCAAGAATTCGACTAGTGAGATTAGTATTTTGGTGAACGTCCTTGGGGCTGTGCTGATCCCGAATGGAAGACAACGGAATTGAAGATGCACTTCTCCTATCTTGAATCTTAAGTATTTCTGGAAGTCTGGGTGGATCAGGATGTGCAAATACGCATCCTGTAAGTCTATTGATATGGCCCAGTCGTTCCTTAATACTACCCTGGTTATGGTTTGAAGGGTCTCCATTTTGAATTTGTTGTTTGTGATGAATGAGTTCAATTTTCTTAAGTCCATCACAGGCCTTAGATCTCCTGTCTTTTTCCTGACAAAAAATAATGGGGAGTATACTCCCTGACCTCTTTGTTGTACCGGTACTTCTGTAATCGCGTTCTTCAGTAGTAGGTCCTGAACATAATCTGATAATATCTTCTTCTTGCTTTGATCTCTCGGTATCTTTGTTGGTTGAATTATATTGGGGGGTTCCCTCAGAAATTTCCATCGATGGCCTTCCGCTATTGTTTGCGTGACCCATGCATCTTTGATATTTTCCATCCAGACCTCCCTGAAGGCTTGTAATCTGCCTCCCACTGGTAATGTCTGGATGGATTGACCATCAAAAAGACTTCGCCTGATTTCCAGGCTGGGTGGTCTTTCTTTGTTTGTTGAATTTAAGTAGCGTCGATTGGGAACTTTGCCAGTTCTTTCTGTACTCTCTTCCTGGTCTGTATGCTGTGTTAGATCTATATCTGTTCTGCTGAAAAGAAGATCTTTGAGGGTAGACTGGCTTCTTAGGCTTACGGTCCTGGGGAATCATGCCAGATTTTCCGCCTGTAACTTTCTTAATTGCAGTGTCCATTTCTTCCCCAAATAGGTTCTTTCCGTTGTACGGAATTCTACACCAGTCTTGTTTAGAATTCTGGTCGGCAGACCAACCTCTTAGCCACAAAGCCCTCTTGGAGACCACAGAGTGAATCATTGCTCTAGAAGAGCACTTCAATACATCGATGGCTGCCTCCCCCATAAAGTCCGCTGTTATCTTGACATCGTCTAAGGCGGCTATTATTGCTTCTTTGTCTGCATCAGCTCTTATTGCCTCCTCTATATTATGTATCCAAGATCTCAAAGCTTCGGCCACAGACGTCAGCGCGATGGCTGGTTTACAGGCTCCTCCAGAGGCTATGTATGATTTCTTCAATTCAGAATCTATTTTTTTATCCATTGTGTCCTTAAATGATGCTGCGTCGTCCCTGGGCAGTGTCACGTGTTTGGCTAATCCAATCACTGAGGCGTCTACTTTTGGTGGGTCTTCTAAAGTGGAGAGGTTAGTATCTTCCATCGGATATAACTTGTTGAATCTATTGGCTAAGCTAGGTTTTTTATCCACCTTTTTCCATTCGTCAAGCATTATCTCCTTAATTGTGTCAAACAATGGGAATCCCTTGACCGATTTCTTTAAATGAGTGTAATATTCTCTCTGGCTTGTTCCTGGCTGTTCTTCGTCTTCTTGGCGCCATTCAATGGCCTCTCTTATTGATTTAATAAATGGTTGGACGAGGTTGAAGTTAAATCCCACCATCGATTGGTCTTCCTCATCCTGATCGTCGTGTGTAGAAGCTGTCTGATTAGATAGAGGATCCGCTTGCGGGGCCTGTGAAGAGGGTAAGGATGCAATATATGTATTCATAGATTCTTGTACCGCTTCCCTTATCATAGTCGCTATGTCTTTGGGCTGTTCAGTCTCTTTTGCCATACTGTGAAAACAGTTGTGGCATACAAGCTTGCCCTGCATAACATCATCCCCACACGCCCAACAGCGTTTTCTGGATGAGTATCTATGCTCATATCGTCTCCTATTAGGAGATCTACTATGATCACGCCTTCTAGATCTAGAACGTCTCTTAGAGCGGGATCTTCTTCTTGACTTTGATCTTCTTTTATAGGATGAACGATTTCTATACGATTCCCTTGATCGAGATCTTGATCTTGATTTAGACCTCGACCTTGTACGCTCTTTACGAGGCTGCTCGGTGTTGCTGAAAGGCAATAAACAGCCAATCAGATAGCACTCTTTTAAGAAAAAGGGAATAAACAGAACTTCACTTACTCCCCTCTTACCTCTTGTTCTGTAACTGGTCATTTTCTGGTACTGTATTTCCCTGCGGAAAGCAGGGATTTGGTTCCATATCAACAGCATCTGCTGCAACAAAAATATGCCAATATAAGTTTGAGATGCTCAATTTTTCCTATTTTACACACCTATATATATACATATAGCCCTAATGTATATAGCAACAGAACTATAGTAACTATAGAACTATAGCAAACTATAGCAAATCTATGCACTCTCTCCCATTATACTACTGCTGCGTAGAGTGCCTGAGAAAAAAGAAGTCACCTGCTTCCATAGTGTAGGTGTCCCAGGCAATGTACTGTGTCCAGGGTGCAGAGCGGTACGACCACGTCCTTGCTCTAGGCTTGTCCGCACAGATCTGCTGGTTAGCAGGCTTAAATATGCCTCGCTCCGCCGCCTGACCAATCAGAGCCTAGATGGGCGGCGACGCCAGCCAGCACCCAATCACCGCAGCATAGCAGAGGAAGTTGGGCGGAGAGACGGCGCTGACACGCATAGTGGAGCGCACGCTACCCCAGTCTCTCCGACTTCCTGAAAGAGATACAAACATACGGAACACCAGAAGCGGCGGCCATTAGCCGCACTCACGCTGTGCAGGGCACTAGAAGGCAATATAGTGCCCTGCTCCCTGAGGCCAGAACCAGGGATCCCCGCGCCATGCCATTTAGTTATAGCGGTGGGGACATCACATAGGAGAGGCTAACCTATGTGGTAAGGTAAGAGGGTTCTTATCTTTATATTCCGCGTTGTCAGCATTGGTCCATGGAGGTTAGTTGAGGTGAATGCGAGGAAAGAAAAAAGACTAGGGGGAGGAGTTAAAGGGAGAAATTTATACTATTAAGGTCCTATGGGGGTTAAAGGGGGCGGGGTTTAACCCGATCGTGCTGACATGGAGACATATGGAAAGTGACATATTGCAACAGGATCTGAATAGGATGGCTATATGGGCACATAAATGGCAGAAGAAATTCAATGTTGAAAGATGTAAAGTCATGCATTTTGGTCATACCAATGGTCTAGCACCATTCAAAATAAATGGCATACAGTTGGGGACATCAAACTTGAAGAAGGACTTAGGAGTACTCATCGACAACAAGTTAAATAATTGTATTCAATGCCATGCCGCTGTAGCTAAAGTTGATAAAATTTTGGGATGCATTAAAAATTAAATAAAAACTTGAAAATGCTAGCATAATATTGCCCGTTTAACTCTCTAGAAAGGCCACATCTGGAATATGGAATTCAGTTCTGGGCACCACATTGGCTATCATTCATAAAGCATTTCCGCATGCGGAAATGCTTAAAGTGAACCTTAAGTGAGAAAAAAAAATTGAGTTTAACTCACCTGGGGCTTACCTCAGCCCCCTGCAGCTGATCAGTGCCCACGACGAGTCGCTCTGATGCTCCGGGTCCCGCTGGCGGCCACTTCCGGTTTCGCCGTCAGGCTGGGGAACGCGGCTGATTCTACTTGTTCCCAGCCAAAATAGCACCCCTATGCGGCCATATGTCCGCATAGTCCCCATAGCTCTCCTTCTCTGCACTGCTCCCCTCCTGCTGGGGGCACACCTGGCTACATATACTGGGGACATATCCCACTGGCTACATATACTGGGGACATATCCCACTGGCTACATATACTGGGGACATATCCCACTGGCTACACATACTGGGCACATATACCTCTGCCTATATATACTGGGCACATATCCCACTGGCTATATATACTGGGCACAAAAAACCCATCCTATATATACTGGGCACATATACCCCTGGCTATATATACTGGGCACATATACCCCTGCTATATATACTGGGCACATATGCCCCTGCCTACATATACTGGGGACATATCCCACTGGCTACATATACTGGACACATATACCTCTGTCTATATATACTGGGCACATATCCCACTGGCTATATATACTGGGCACATATCCCACTGGCTATATATACTGGGCACATATACCCCTGCCTATATTTACTGGGAACATATACACCTGCCTACATATACTGGGGACATATACCCCTGGCTATATATACTGGGCACATATACCCCTGGCTATATATACTGGGCACATATACCCCTGGCTACATATACTGGGCACATATACCCCTGGCTACATATACTGGGCACATATACCCCTGGCTACATATACTGGGGACATATACCCCTGGCTACATATACTGGGCACATATACCCCTGGCTACATATACTAGGCAACTATACCTCTGGCTACATATACTGGGGACTACTATACTCACGGCTACTTATACTGGGGACACCTATAGACCTGGCTACCTATGCTGGGGGTACCTATTTTGGGGGAACTGCTGTCAGATTATCTGCATTTTTGTGGAACCGCTGTTATATATTTTGGGGAACAGCTGCCAGATTATGTGTATGTTAGGGGAACGGCTGCTGCCAGATTACGTGTATTTTGGGGAACTGCTGCTAGATTGTGTATGTTTGATTGTGTATGTTTGGGGGACCACTACTGCCAGATTATATGTCTTTTGGGTGTTACGTGTATTTTGGGTGATCCGCTGCCAGGTTTCGCGTATTTTGGGGAACTGCTTCCAAATTATGTGTATGTTGGGGGAACTGCTGCTGCCACATTGTCTATTTTGGGGGAACCACTTCCATATTATCTGTATTTTGGAGGAACTTCTACCAGATTATGTGTCTTTTTGGTGAAATGCTGTCAGATTACATCTATTTTTGGGGGATACACTATGGCAGAGCTCAAACTTCCTCGGCAGACCTTACATCAGGTCATGTATATTTGGCCCCACCCATGACCCCGCCCACATTATGCTTGACCACGCCCACATTATGCTTGACCACGCCCATTTTCCCCCAAGTGAGTCCACTCACTTTTCCCAGGACTAGACCCCTGCGCTCCCTTTGAAGTAGTGATAACCATGTGGAGAACAGCTTAGCTAATGAGACAGACCTCCCAAGCAGGAGCTGCAGAGAGAGAAGAGCAGACATTCTGGAATACCAAGGCTGTGTTTTTTTAACCCCTTGGGTACCTGTTTTCAGATAAATTTCACATCAGAAAGCCTGGCATGTGTAACATTTTTTTGAAGTTCTTCTAAGCAGCCAATTAAATAGATTGTTTAGAAAGACTAATAGACAGATGCAGTTCACATGCAGTGCAAACAGAGGCAGTTTTTATAAAATGCACATGTAAAGGGATGCTGGGGCTGCCTCTACTATAGTAAGCTGTCTCTGGAGGAGAAAATGTATCAACTCGGCAGCTTCTCATCATGTTACACAAACATACCACCAACCTACAGCCTGCCTAGTCAGAGGAAAATACCGAACTTGTATCGCAACTGTAAACACTTTTATGAATTAGCACACAGAAGTCTAAACTACCGAATGCGGTATTTTCCCGCACAGATTTTTTTTTACCACACTGCTTTTATGAATAATAGCCATTACAGGAAAGATATTGCCGTTTTAGAGCAGATGCAGAGACGAGCAACACAATTGATACGTGAGATGGAAGGTCTCACTTACCAAGAAAGGTTAGATAAATAGAGATGGCTCGAACCTCCGATTTTCGGTTCACGAACCTCGAACACGAACTTCCGCAAAAGTTCAGTTTCAGTTCAGCGTGCACTTTCGCGAACCGCAATAGACTTCAAAAGTGATAGAAAAGATGTTTCAAGGGGTGTAACGCCTGAGTTTTTGCATGGCGGAGTGGGATACACGCCAAAAGTCCCGGGGAAAAATCTGGATTTGATGCAGAAATCACATTGAATGCTAAATTGGAGGCCTAAAGTGCTTTAAAACATCTTGCATGTGTATACATCAATCAGGTAGTGTAATTAGTGTACTGCTTCACACTGACACACCAAACTCACTGTGTAACGCACCGCAAACAGCTGTTTGTATAGTGACGGCCGTGCTGGACTGGTGCACACCATGGCGAGAGTGCAGGCGATGGCGGTTTTCAAGCCCATATGGTCGCCGGGCTGAGGTAGCTCAATGACAGAACAACAGTGACTGTCCAGCTGATCGAATTTGGTCTGTCCACAATGAAACAACGCCCTTATTATCTTGGGTGTGCCCCCCCCCCCCCCCCCCTGCAGCCGCAGTGCCGCCAGAAAAATGAAACAGGCATGTACACGCACCAGAAAAATTATTATAGCAGCCGCAAATCCGCCTGGAGTCCTGGAGAAGGCAGTCAAGCAGCCTGCAGACAGAGATGCTGTGTGGGGACCAACTTAGTCTTGGAGCAGGCAGTCACACGGCGTGCAGGCAGAGATGTGTGCAGGGACTGACTTAGGCCTCTTTTCCACGAACTGTTGAGCTGTGTGCTCAGCAAGCAGTTGCCAGGCAGCAGTGAGCAGTTACCAGACAGCGACAAGCAGTTACCAGGCAGCAGTGAGCAGTTGTGAGAGTTTCAGAGGCATTTCACTGCCTAGAAACACTTCGTGGAAAAGAGGCCTAAGTCTTGGGGCGGGCAGTAGGTAGGATCCATGCCTCATTCATTTTGAGAAAGGTGAGGTACTGAACACTTTTGTGACCTAGGCGATTTCTCTTCTCAGTGACAATGCCTCCAGCTGCGCTGAAGGTCCTTTCTGACAGGACACTAGAGGCAGCTGTCACACACACAGGTACCGTGAACAGGTGCAGTGACGGGTGGTATATAACACTGCGTGCGCTCACGTAGGTAGGTGCACTGAACAGGTAGGTATGCAGTGATTCGTATTACAAATGTGCAGCTGTCACACACACAGGTACCGTGAACAGGTGCAGTGACTGGTAAATAACACTGCGTGCGCTTACGTAGGTAGGTGCACTGAGCAGGTAGGTATGCAGTGATTGCTATTACAAATGTGCAGCTGTCAAACACACAGGTAGTCACTGAATGTGCTGGGCCTGGCAGTGGCACAATAGGAATTACCAAGGGCCAGCTGCGACTGACTGACAGGGCTGTATATGCAACAAGTGTCTGTGGGACACACACAAATAAAAAAAAATAGATCACAAGAACAACATTAGCTCTCAAAAGAGCTGTTGAGGGGTGCTTTTTAGCAATAAGTATCAGCAAGGAGCAAGCTAACAAGCCTAACTAAGCTTTCCCTATGTCTACAGCAGGTTCCTCTCCCTTCTCTAATTACTGCAGCCACACGCGTGAGTGAAATGAGCTGACGCTGCCTGCCTTTTAAAAGGAGGGGGAGCTCCAGGATGGAGTGTAGCCTGATTGGCTACCATGTGTCTGCTGACTGTGATGTAGAAGGTCAATCAAAGTTGACCCTAATGATATAGTATAGGGGGCGGGTCGAACTCGCATATAGTATGCGGTTCACTGCGAACCACCGAAGTTCCGCGCAAATAAATTTGCGTGCGAACCGTTCTGGCCATCTCTCTATATAAACTGGGTTTATTTATTCTTGAGAAAAGACGCCTATATAAAAGCTTGGCGGATGAGCTTTTTGTCCCTAGGCCTTCTCCAAGGACTAGAGGACATGATCTGCGCATGGAGGAAAAACGATTTAGCCATTTATTCAGGAAAGGATTCTTTACAGTAAGAGTGATTAAGATGTGGAATGCGTTGCCACAGGAAGTAGTTATGGCAAATTCTCTACCTGCATTTAAAGAGACTCTGAAGCGAGAATAAATCTCGCTTCAGAGCTCATAGTTAGCAGGGGCATGTGTGCCCCTGCTAAACCGCCGCTATTCCGCGGCTAAACGAGGGTCCCTGACCCCCCAAATCCCCTCCGTGCAGCGGGGGATTACTTCCTGTTTGAGGCAGGGCTACCGCCGCAGCCCTGCCCCATGCGCGTCTGTCAGCGCGTATCTCCGCCTCTCCCCGTCTTCCTTCGTTGAGAGGGGCGGGGGAGAGGCGGCGATGCGCCGCTGATAGACGCGACTAGAGGCAGGGCTGCAGCCGTTAGCCCTGCCTCTAGGAGCAGCAAAATCTACGACCAATTTGGTCGTTGATTTTGCGGGGGTGGTGGTTTGGGGGTGAAGGGACCCCCGTTTAGCCACGGGATAGCGGCGTTTTAGCAGCTAACTATGAACGCTGAAGCGAGGATTATTCTCACTTCAGTGTCTCTTTAAAGGGGGCTTAGATGCTTTCCTTGCGTTGAAAGACATCCATGGCTACAATTACTAGGTAATGCTCAGTGATGTTGATCCAGGGATTTTATCCGATTGCCATCTGGAGGCAGGATTTTTTCCCTTTTGGGGCTAATTGGACCGTGCCTTGTAAGGGTTTTTCGCCTTCCTCTGGATTAACAAGGGATATATGAGGGAGCAGGCTGGTGTTGTACTTGTTCTCTGGTTGAACTCGATGGAGGTATGTCTTTTTTCAACCCAAATAACTATGTAATTATGATGAGAATAAAGTTTATAGTCAATTTAATACACATCTCAAGAGAACAATAGATACATATACACAGATCTGTTCATCAGTCCTAAAAGAGGTAAACTTTAAAAGGGTCCAGAATGTCAAGTGCAACATCCAGGTATCCACTCGAGTGTCAGCAAACTTATGTGCCCTGGTGCCAGAAACAATCCGTGCTGTGTACTGTGTGCCATGTGCTGTGCCTACTACAGCAGTTATGCGAGGACCAGACTCCAGAGGTGGCTGAGAGCAGCAGTGGAGCAGTGAAGCCTGCTGACGATCCTGTAAAATGGACTCCGTAGCATGGCATGCACGTCCGCACACAAGCGCAGAAGGGGCTCTCCCACTGCGGGCGGAGCTGGGACAGTCAGAGTTTGTCATGCAGAAGAAGTATTAGCATCATCATCACAGCGTTATCCGGCGGCTGTGCATTCCTCTACTCAGGAGAGTGCGGGAGGCTGAGCACCATGTCCCAGCAGCATAACGTCACGGTCATCCGCACTACGAGCAGCAGCAGCAATGTGACGCCGAGCAGCCCGGGCTTTCTGGACCTAGGCTACCCCCGCACCACCCCCGCCATCCTCAAGCTCTGCCAGGCGGTAAGATCCTCTGTCTATCCTGGCTGTTGCCATTCTCTTCTGCCTCTTCCAGCCCTCTCACGTTGTGGTTACTGAGGGGCCTGCTTAGTCAAGAGTGAAGAAAAAAAAGTCATGTTTATTGAAGTGGCGACTGCCGACAGGATTCAGGATTTTAAAACTAGGGCCTATTTATTGGCTGATTAATCGCCATTTCTGTGCTTATTTGAAAAATGGAATTGCTTTGTGGAAGGTGCATACACACACACTAGTGGACTTCTACTAAACTTGACAGGGATGCCTGAGCAGCCTCCTCTGGTAAAAATCTAGTGTGTGTACAGCCACCAAGATTTGCTGTGCCGTATTATCTATTGCCCGCCGGAAGCTGCTTGGTTGTGCCCAGAGTCGTGTTGCCCCCCCAAGACTGTGTTCCCACTTCCCAGTGTGAGCGGACAGTGTAGTGTCCGCTCCAGTTGTCCTCTATGGTCCGGCTGTAGCCTGAGACAGGTGCGTTACCCTCATAGGCAGGCCCGGAGATACCTCACAGGAACCTATAGGCACAGATGTCCTGGCACTTTAGATTTTGCCCTCCATGAACCTACAAACCCACACCAATTTTCACTGCAAGTGTGCTGGCTGTCCCAGCTGTCACTTCTCACTCACTTCCCTTAGGGCCCTTTTCCACTATCAGCGTTTGCGATGTTGAATCGCAAAAACGCAAATTTTTTAAATCACTAGGGTTTGCTAAATAACAGGTTTGATTTATTTACATCTCCGGGATCCGGCGCAGTATCGGTTCTTCGGACTAGGTGGAAATAGCCGAACTCGATCGTATCCACTCTACTGCGCAGGCGCAAAAGGACTTGTGCGGTAGAGCGGATCAATCAGGTTTCGGCTATTTCAGCCTTAAAGAGAATCTGTATTGTTAAAATCACACAAAAGTAAACATACCAGTGCGTTAGGAGACATCTCCTATTACCCTCTGTCACAATTTCGCTGCTCCTCACCGCATTAAAAGTGGTTAAAAACAGTTTTAAAAAGTTTGTTTATAAACAAACAAAATGGCCACCAAAACAGGAAGTAGGTTGATGTACAGTATGTCCACACATAGAAAATACATTCATACACAAGCAGGCTGTATACACCCTTCCTTTTGAATCTCAAGAGATCATTTGTGTGTGTCTTTCCCCCTGCAATTCTCATGCACTGAAGTTTCAGGCTGCTCTTTTCTTCCCGCAAACAGCTTTGCCCTTAGTATGTGAAAGCCCAGCCAGCTCAGAGGACAATTTATCCAGCTTGTAAAAGATAAGAGAGAAGAGAGAAGCTGCCCTAATCTAAATAATACACAGGCAGTGTGCATAGAGGGGCCTGGAAGGGGGAGTTCATAGCAGAACCACAACACTAAAGAACTTGGCAGCCTTCCAGACACAGGCCGACAAGTCTGACAGGGGAAAGATACATTGATTTATTACAGAGACTGTGATAGTAGAAAGTGCTGCAGTAAGCCAGAACACATTAGAATAGCTTTTGGAACTTGTAGGATGATAAAAAACAGGATGCAATTTTTGTTACGGAGTCTCTCTAACCCAAAGGAAGAGCAGCTAGTGCACCTGCGCAGGATGGCGGTAGGTAAATATTTACCTCGTGCACTTCGGGGGACCCAGGCAGGTTAACGGAGGGATGGAGGAGGACGGGGGAAGCCTCATTAGGATCCAGAGGCTTCCCCCTCCTGCGGTAAGTATCCCCCTGCGGGATTTTTTTTTTTATTACAGATCCTCTTTAAGTAGCTAGAGGTATCTTAACCCCCCTGGCGGTATAAAAAATTCCGCCAGGAGGGAGCGCAGCAGTTTTTAATTTTTTTTTTTTTTTTATTATATCATGTAGCGAGCCCAGGGCTCGCTACATGATAGCCGCTGCTCAGCGGCATCCCCCCGCCCGCTTCGATCGCCTTCGGCGATCTCCGATCAGGAAATCCCGTTCAAAGAACGGGATTTCCTGGAGGGATTCCTCTGTCGCCATGGCGTTGGGACGTCATTGGGAGTCCCGAAACACCCCTCAGCGCTGCCTGGCACTGATTGGCCAGGCAGCGCACGGGGTCTGGGGGGGGGGGGGCGCGCGGCGCGACGGATACCGGCGATCGAGCGCGGGGCGGCGGCGATCGCTGTGCTGACGCAGCTAGCAAAGTGCTAGCTGCGTCCAGCAAAAAAAAAATTAGACAAATCGGCCCAGCAGGGCCGGAGAAAACCTCCTGCGCGGCTTACCCCGAACTACGTTTGGGGTTACCGCCAAGGAGGTTAAAGTATTAGGTAGCTAGAAGAACTTCAGTATTAAAGAGACTCTGTAACAAAAAAAAATCCCCTGGGGGTACTCACCTCGGGAGAGGTAAGCCTTAGGGTAGGGTCCCAATGAGGCTTCCCCCATCCCTGTAGCTGCAGGCAGTCCAGCGCTGACTCCCCCGAAGCACCCCCCGGAATCCTCCCCTGACAAGCGCTATTAAAGAGACACCGAAGCGAGAAAAAAACTCGCTTCTTGTCTCATAGTCAGCAGGGGCATGTGTGCCCCTGCTAAAACGCCGCTACCCCGCGGCTAAACGGGGGTCTCTGACCCCCCAACTTGGTCGTAGACTTTGCTGCTCTTGAGGCAGGGCTAACGGCTGCAGCCCTGCCTCTCAGCGCCGTCTATCAGCGGCGCATCGCCGCCTCTCCCCTGCCCCTCTCAGTGAAGGAAGACTTAGAGGGGCGGGGGAGAGGCTGAGATACGCGCTGACAGACGCGCGTGAGGCAGGGCTGCGGCGGTTAGCCCTGCCTTAATCCGGAAGAGGGGATGCGCTGCTCATAGGGGATTTCGGGGGGTAAGGGACCCCTGTTTAGCCGTGGGATAGTGGCGTTTTAGCAGGGGCACATATGCCCCTGCTGACTATGAGGTCTGAAGCGAGATTTATTCTCGCTTCAGACTCTCTTTAAAGAGAACCCGAGGTGTGTTTAAAGAATGTTATCTGCATACAGAGGCTGGATCTGCCTATACAGCCCAGCCTCTGTTGCTATCCCAAACCCCACTAAGGTCCCCCTGCACTCTGCAATCCCTCATAAATCACAGCCGTGCTGTGAGGCTGTGTTTACATCTGTAGTGTCAGTTTCAGCTGCTCCCCCGCCTCCTGCATAGCTCCGGTCCCTGCCCCGTCCCTTCCCTCCAATCAGCAGGGAGGGAAGGGATGCAGGCGGGGACTGGAGTTCTGCAGGAGGCGGGGAGAACAGCAGACTGACACTATAGAGATAAACACAGCCAGCTCTGACAAGCTGTTTGTCAGCAGCGTGGCTATGATTTATGAGGGATTGCAGAGTGCAGGGGGACCTTAGGGGGGTTTGGGATAGCAACAGAGGCTGGGCTGTATAGGCAGATCCAGCCTCTGTATGCAGATAATATTCTTCAAACCCACCTCGGGTTCTCTTTAAGCGGTTCTCAGCACGGAGATAGGCGGAAATAGCCGATTTCCGTCGAGTCCGCTCTACTACGCAGGAGCAGGAGATTTGCGCCTGTGCAGTAGAGCGGACCAACAGCGATCGGCTATTTCCGCCGCCTGCGCTGGAGCCAGGAAGGTAAATATTTACATCCCGGCTATTTGGAGGGGCACAGCGAGACCGCCATGGGACACAGGAGGACGGGGGAAGCCTCGATCGGATCCGGGGGCTTCAGTGTTCTCCCCAGAATTTTTTTCCAGCCGGGTGGCATGAAAAAGTAGCCAGGTGGCATGAAAAAGTAGCCGGGTGGGGCGTGATAACAGAATGCAGGGCCGGCGCTTCTCTGCATACAGCAGAGGAGGAGGTGAGCAGATGACAGCCGGGTGGTCACCAAAAGTAGCCGGATGGAGCACCCGGCTAAAAGAGCCTGGGGAGAACACTGGGCTTTCCCCACCCGAGGTGAGTACCCCCCAGGGGAACTTTTTTTTTTAGTTACAGGTTTTCTTTAACCCATTCGCGTTCCGTCGTTTTCACTTGAGCAATGTTTACCTCCCATTGATTAGCCTATAACTTTATCACTACTTATCACAATGAACTGATCTATATCTTGTTTTTTCCGCCACCAATTAGGCTTTCTTCGGGGGGGTACATTTTGCTAAGAGCCACTTAACTGTAAATGCATTTTAACAGGAAGAATAAGAAAAAAACGGAAAAAATTCATTATTTTTCAGTTTTCAGCCATTATAGTTTTAAAATAATACATGCCTCCATAATTAAAACTCACGTATTGTATTTGCCCATATGTCCTGGTTATTACACCGTTAAAATTATGTCCCTATCACAATGTATGGCGACAATATTTTATTTGGAAATAAAGGTGCATTTTTTCCGTTTTGCATCTATCACTATTTACAAGTTTAAAATAAAAAAATATAGAAATATTTCATCTTTACATTGATATTTAAAAAGTTTAGACCCTTAAGTAAATATTTACATGTTTTTTTTTATTGTAATGTTTTTTGTTTTTTTATATTAAACATTTTATTTGGGTAGTTTTGGGAGGGTGGGATGTAAACAAGAGATTTATAATGTAAATGTGTGTTTGAATTTTATTTGTTTTACTTTTTGTTGTAGTTTTACTTTTTGGCCACAAGATGGCGGCCATGAGTTTGTTTACATGACGTCACTCTAAGCGTAACATACGCTTAGAGAGACGCATGGGGGAGGCAACAGCCAGAAAAAGCGCAGCTTTCGAGAGAAGCTGTCGCTTTTTCAGCGGGGGAGAGGAAGCAGTGATCGAGCACCATAGCCCGATTCACTGATTGCCTGGCTAACGAACCGCAGGCCGGGAGCGCGCGTGCACGCGCGCGATCGGCCGCGGGAGCACGCGGTAGCGCGCATGGTTCCTGGACGTAGAAACTACGTCCAGGAACTAAGATAGGTTAAGTAGCTACATGTGCCCCTGACTGAAGGGAGATTTTGTCACTGGAATGCAGAGAGCAGGGTGAGTAACCTTTTATTTACACTCTCTCATCAGGCCTCTGCATAGGGATGGAGGGAGGGGAGCACGCAGGGAGGGGAGGGAGCTGCCTTTCCATCATCAGGCACCTGTAGGCATGTGCCTACGGTGCCTTTTTTGTAAATCCAGTCCTGCCCATAGGCTATATGGTGATCATATCCACCTGTCTGGGATTATCGTTGACTGCACATAAGTGCAGCGTGCTTACCGAAACTGATCCCACGGATCCATTGCAGAATGACAAGTGTGAATGGGAGCCGTTCACTGTCATAAAAATTGATCAGAAAAATCCAACACTCTGGTTCATCTTTTATCGAATGAAAACGGGAACTTCTATTAGATTTCTCGAACGAATGAAAATAAAAAAACTTTTGATTTTGCAGGAGAACCGATCGCTTTTATTGAATTGCTGTAAAATTGGATAATTTTATTGTATGGTGTGTGACCACTTTAAAGTGTACCTGAGACGATAAATGTAAAAGTTTTGATACTTACCCGGGGCTTCTTCCAGGCCTATAAGCACTTCTGAGTCCCTCGCCATCCTCCTGAGTGCCTCAGTTCTCCTGCCAGCGGTCCCGATAATCTCGCTCAGTCATGCCAGTTGGTCTCTTCTGCGCATGCACAGAAGAGAATAACTGGTGCGGCTGAGCCAGTTACCGGGACCGCTAGCAAGAGAACGGAGGCACTCAGGAGAACGGGGAGGGACTCAGCAGTGCTTATGAGGCTTAAAGAATCCCCGGGTAAGTATCAAATCTTTTACATTTCGCATCTCAGGTTTTCTTTAAAGATACACTCAAGTCTCCAAAAAATGAGGTTTTTACTTTAAAAACCTCATTAACATTATTGCCCCTCTTAAAACGCTGCATCCCCGTGGCTGAAAACACCCTAAATCACCCCAAACTCTCTGGGATACATCGCGGGCTCCTTCCGCATAGAGGCAAAGCATTTGACTGCAGCTCTGTCTCTATGCGCGTCAATCAGCGTGGATCGCCGTCTCCCCCCCCCCGCCCCCTCCCCAGTCTTCCTTCACTGAGAGAGGCAGAGGAGAGGCGGAGATCAGCGGTAATTGACGCGCATAGGCGGCAGAAAATCCATGACCAAGAAAGTTGTGGCTTTTGCTGGGCAAATTAGAGGTGATAGGGTGTTTTCAGCCACAGGGATGCAGCGATTTAAGAGGGGCAATAATGTTAAAGGGAAGGTTCAGGGAGGGGTTGAAAAAAATAAAAATACATATCCACTTACCTGGGGCTTCCTCCAGCCCGTGGCAGGCAGGAGGTGCCCTCGCCGCCACTCCGCATGCTCCCGGTGGCCGGCTGCCAGGTCGGGCTCTTCTGCGCTCCAACGACGGGCTCTTCTGCATCCCACGCGGGCGAGCTGACGTCATCGGACGAACTACTGCGCCTGCGCAGTACAGCCCGGAGGATGTCCGATGACATCAGCGCGCCCCAGTGAGGCGCAGATTGGAGCACAGAAGAGCCGGGCCTGGCCAGGTCGGGTCGGCCACCGGAGACGACCAGGAGCCTCTGGAGCGGCAGCGAGGGCACCTCCTGCCTGCCACGGGCTGCAGAAAGCCCCAGGTAAGTGGATATGTATTTTTATTTTTTTCAACCCCTCCCTGAACCTTCTCTTTAATGAGGTTTTTAAAGTAAAAACCTCATTTTTTGGAGACTTCAGAGTCTCTTTAAAGGAGTTATGCAAATTGTGTAAAATTAGCTTTACTCACCTGGGGCTTTCTCCAGCCCCTTGCTGCCGACTGTCCCACGCCGACCGCTCTGCTCCCCGCTGCTGTCCCAGTCTCCGTGATTGGTATTCAGGCCGACCGCAGGGTCTGCCTTACTGCGGCTGTGCGAAGCGCCACTGTCAATCATGGCCACGTGGGCCGCGGCGAACTGCGCAGGCACAGTAGTTCTGCGCCTGTGCAGTTCGCCGCGGCCCACGTGGCCATGATTGACAGCGGCGCTTCACGCTGCTGAATACCGACCACGGAGACCGGGACAGCGGCGGGGAGCAGAGCGGTCGGCGTGGGACAGTCGGCAACAAGGGGCTGGAGAAAGCCCCAGGTGAGTAAAGCTAATTTTACCCAATTTACCTGATAACTCCTTTAAGTGTTCCCCATAAGGCTCAAGCTTGGCTCTTAGGGCAACACTGCAAGCAACAAGCGCTGTGCAGACCAGGGCTGTGAAATCATCCTACTCCTCAGTTTATGAAACCACCGACTCCAGGTACCCAAAATTGTTTAGACTCCGACTCCACCGCCCTGGTAGAGGCACATTGCTTGGGTATACCTCAAGTCCTGAATGGTGTGTACTGATTCTATGAAGAGGGAAGGATAGACAATGGAGCTGCTTCAGGTGGGAGTGGTAAGGAGTTGAACAATGCTCATGCAAATTAGTGTCAGTTTTAGAGGATGGGTTTTTGAATGACCTCATGGGACACCTGTGCATGCTAAGTTCTCAGTGGAGATGGCCCTAAATGGCTACCTTGGAGGAGTTCTGTCTGGCACAAACCTGAAGTGTGAAAATTCACTTTAGGTTTGATACCTGAGTAGATGGAAGGCTCTGGATAGTATAGAACCTTCCTGAGCCTCTGCCCGGTCATCTTTCCAGGGCTGTCTCTTGGTAAAGCTGCTCGTGGAATAGCTTTACTGACGGACAGCACTGAAACGATGGGCCGGACGGAGGAACAGGAAAGCTCTTTGCTGTCCAGAACCTTCCCTCTATTCACCTCAGTATCAAACCTGAAGTAAGTTGGACTGGCACACTGGCCATCCCCTACTTACAAATGGCTTCAGTTCTTAAAGGTTTGTAAGCTGAATTTGTTTGTAAGTCGAGTCATCTGTTATACATAATGAAACTTGGATACATGTACTTTCTGACAACTCTGCATTTGGACTTATAGAACCATATAAACAATGTTTTTTTGTTATTTTCAATGTACTTTTAATTTGTTTTCAACTAAGTAGAAACTGGTTATACAGTACTGTAAAAGGTAACAACAAAAATATGTAATAACTAGAACAGTACAGTGCATGAAGACAACTCTGTATGTATGAAAGGTATGAAAGGTAATTGAACATTGTTTGTAAGTAGGGGACTGTCTGTACTCATACAGGGGCCACCCAATTCTGTACAGTGGAAATCAGTACCTTGATTGTCTGCTGTAATAATAACCATAAAGTGGTGATTTGCAGCCTCCTTTGATGGTTACATTTTACAGCATGCTTGGGTAACAGGGTGTTGGGGGGAGGGGGGGGGGTGCAAACACTGTTTGGAGGAAAAAACAAACACCCTTCCCTTAGCATTCTTTACATTCAGGTTAGTGAATAATATACAGGCTGGGCTCCATTTTATAACTATTGTAAAATGCACAAAGTTGGCAACCTTCGTATCACAAAGCGGTGATTAATTAGAGAAGTGATCATTTATGCAGAAGGACACTCTTATTAACTTGCATATTGTTGCAGAGCTCCTGAACCCTTGTACTGTAGTGACTCAAAAGTGGTGATCAAAAGCTGCATTCACTTGAACTATGTAACTGTTCACCACTTAGGACTATTTATTCTCTGCAGAATTTCTTTTTTCAAAGTAGTTGTAAGCAGCCTAATGATTTTCCTTGGTGCTGCTTAACTCTACTTTCTAAATTAGTAATCTGTGGCAAATAGGGTATTCACCGATATGCAAGTGGCAAACATTGTGTTTAAAGCAAACCTGTGACGTTTCCACGGCAGAGTTTTAGATACTTGGGAGGGGGAAGCCTCTGGATCCTAAAGAGGATTCCCCGTCCTCCTGCACAGTCGTGTTCCAAAGCTGGGACCCCGAAGTGTGGCCTCCCTGCACATGTGTGCTAGCTCCTCTGGCTTCCACCTGCATTCCGGCGTGTTCTATCAGCTTACACGACAGTTCCGGCTCTGAATGCGGAAGCATAAGCCGATGGAACGCACCAGAATGCAGGTGGTGGCCAGGTGAGTTAACCCCGCATATCCCGCTCTTGCCTACCGCATTCTGCAGGACGCTCTTGCTTTTCACAAGAGCATTCCTGCTTATCCTTAGTGTGTACGTTAATTATATGAGATTGATCTGTATAAAGGTGGCCAGACAAGATACAATAAAATTATCAGATTTTACAGTAATTCGATAAAAACGATTGTATCGATCGAAAACTTTTTTTTTTCATTCGACTGAAAAATCCAATTGAATTTCCCGTTTTTTTTTTTTCAATTTAAATCGATCTGGAATGCCAGATATTTCTCTTCAATTTCTACTAGAAGATTGTATGGTGTGTGTTGGATTGTTAATTTATTAATATACACACACCCTAGCAATTTTCTCTGAGTTTTCAATCATTTTTATCATAATTGAGGAAAAAATTGAACATAGGTGTGTGGTACATTGGACTTGGTCATATTTTTGAAATGTTACAATCAGTCAGAAAAATTGATTGCAATTCTTAAATTGAACAGATATTTAAAAATTGTATGGTGTGTGGCCACCTTAAGGCTCAATACACACCGTACAATCTTAGTTGTTCAATCTTACCACTTCCATGTAGTATAAGAGCCTATCCAATCAATCATTCAAGGTATTTTCAATCTGTTGGCCCTTACACTACATAGATTTGGTAAATCTGTACAACTAAGATTGTATGGTGTGTGTTGAGCTTAAGGCTCTAGCTGTTTAGTAGTGAAGCAAGGCATCTGACAAATTCACACTGTTCTTCGCCTACATTATTGGAGACTAGATGTTACTGCCAAGTCCTGCCACACACAGGCCACTGTCAGTTCAAGTGTTACTACAGTGCAGTATCTGTTTCCCCTACAACTGTTTCCATTTCATATCTATGCACCCAACCCCACTCAGTCCACTTTAGTTCATTGTGACACACCCACCTATTTCCTTCCTTCTCTCTCTTCCAGTATTTCAGCACATGTGTCAGCTGGGGGTGGGGGTTATAGAATTAGTTAGTTAGTTGTACCCTGAATGGTTTTCTAACAGGAGTGGCAATTCTTTTTCCTCAAAAAGGTTTAAAAAGGTATTCCAGTTGTATCCTAGAGAGGGATATTACAATTCATTTCAGAGGTGATATAATAATAAATAATTTACTGAACAAGACATTACAACAAATGTACAGTATGTGTACAATGATTGGAATAGATACTTCCTGAGAAGAGGCATTTCTTTATTGCTGGTCTGCAGGGACTTGTGAGTCATTCACACGTGTATATTTATGAGTAGACTGGTTCACTTCAATCAACATATGTCATTCCCAATGAAATGCATTATTATGAGCGAGAAACTGTACTAAAATAATAACTTCCACTGATCCAGGAAGGAGATTAAATGTAGGCAAAAGTCCTAGCTGGTTTAATCTGCTGGCTTATTGATTGGCTCAGTTTAACGTATACCGTACTTCATAGTTACATAGTTATTACATAGTTATTTTTATTTGAAAAAAGACACACATCCATCGAGTTCAACCAGAGAACAAAGTACAACACCAGCCGGCTCCCTCACATATCCCTGTTGATCCAGAGGAAGGCGAAAAAACCCTTACAAGGCATGGTCCAATTAGCCCCAAAAGGGAAAAAATTCCTTCCTGACTCCAGATGGCAATCAGATAAAATCCCTGGATCAACATCATTAGACATTATCTAGTAATTGTAGCCATGGATGTCTTTCAATGGAAGGAAAGCATCTACGCCAACTTTAAATGCAGGTATAGAGTTTGCCATAACGACTGCCTGTGGCAATGCATTCCACATCTTAATTACTCTTACTGTAAAGAACCCATTCCTAAATAAATGGCTAAATCGTTTTTCTTCCATGCGCAGATCATGTTCTCTAGTCCTCTGAGAAGGCCTAGGGACAAAAAGCTCATCCGCCAAGCTATTATATTGCCCTCTGATGTATTTATACATGTTAATTAGATCCCCTCTAAGGCGTCTTTTCTCTAGACTAAATAAACCCAGTTTATCTTCAAGTGACATGATGAATAAACATAGGTACATATAGTACTAGCCCTACTAACTAACTGTCTAAAGTCTCTTTCTGTTTTCCTGGACAACAAGTGTTAAAGGATACCTTAGCCCTAATTTAGATTTCAGAATGGTGCAATTCACTGGGCCTGGTGTCTTCCTCCGTTTGTTCGCTATTGCTGCCGTTTTCTATTTCTTGGCCAGCGCCCTTTGACCTGGACATGCTGTGCATGCGCAGTATGTCCTATTGGGCTTCCTGTGACAGCGCTCGCCGGTGGAGTGTGCGCTTGCTGGGTTATTTCCTCACGTATACTGGTCCGTGGCAAGCACAGTCACAGACAGCCCAATAGGACATACTGGGCAAGCGCAGTGCAGTATGTCCAGGTCAAAAGGCGCCGACCAGGAAATAGATATTGGCAGCAATAGCGAACACAAGAAAGGGAGACGCCGGGCCACGGGAGGTGTGGTAAGCCTAAGCGCACCTCCCCACGCACGTGGGACGTCATTTTGAAATTTAAATTAGGGCTAAGGTATCCTTTAAAGAGACTCTGAAGTCTCAAAAAACCTCATCTTTTTATTTAACAAATGTGTTTTATATGTTTGCCCTAACTAAACCGCCGCATTCCCGCCCCTCTAATCTATCTAAATACCCCCAAACTCCCCAGAGGGCAATCCGGGCAGCGCTTACGTGAGAGGCAGAGCTATGAGCCACAGCTCTGCCTCTCAGCGCGTCTGTCAGCATGGATCACCGCCGCTCCCCCGCCCCTCTGTTTTCCTTCACTTCGGAAGGACGCTTGGAGGTCGCATTAACCACTTGAGGACCTAGGGCTTTACCCCCCTTAAGGACCGGCCACTTTTTTCCATTCAGACTACTGCAGCTTTCACGGTTTATTGCTCGCTCATACAACCTACCACCTAAATTAATTTTGGCTCCTTTTCTTGTCACTAATAAAGCTTTCTTTTGGTGCTATTTGATTGCTCCTGCGATTTTTACTTTTTATTATATTCATCAAAAAAGACATGAATTTTGGCAAAAAAATGATTTTTTTAACTTTCTGTGCTGACATTTTTCAAATAAAGTAAAATTTCTGTATACATGCAGCGCGAAAAATGTGGACAAACATGTTTTTGATTAAAAAAAAACCCATTCAGCGTATATTTATTGGTTTGGGTAAAAGTTATAGCGTTTACAAACTATGGTGCAAAAAGTGATTTTTCCCATTTTCAAGCATCTATGACTTTTCTGACCACCTGACATGTTTCATGAGGGGCTAGAATTCCAGGATAGTATAAATACCCCCCAAATGACCCCATTTTGGAAAGAAGACATCACAAAGTATTCACTGAGAGGCATAGTGAGTTCATAGAAGATATTACTTTTTGTCACAAGTAAGCGGAAAATGACAGTTTGTGACAAAAAAAAAAGTTTCCATTTCTTCTAACTTGCGACAAAAAAAAAAATGAAATCTGCCACGGACTCACCATGCCCCTCTCTGAATACCTTGAAGTGTCTACTTTCCAAAATGGGGTCATTTGTGGGGTGTGTTTACTGTCCTCGCATTTTGGGGGGTGCTAATTTGTAAGCACCCATGTAAAGCCTAAAGGTGCTCATTGGACTTTGGGCCCCTTAGCGCAGTTAGGCTGCAAAAAAGTGCCACACATGTGGTATTGCCGTACTCAGGAGAAGTAGTATAATGTGTTTTGGGGTGTATTTTTACACATACCCATGCTGGGTGGGATAAATATCTCTGTAAATGACAATTTTTTAATTTTTTTTACACACAATTGTCCATTTACAGAGATCTTTCTCCCACTCAGCATGGGTATGTGTAAAAATACACCCCAAAACACATTATACTACTTCTCCTGAGTACGGCAATACCACATGTGTGGCACTTTTTTGCACCCTAACTGCGCTAAGGGGCCCAAAGTCCAATGAGTACCTTTAGGATTTCACAGGTCATTTTGCGGAATTTGATTTCCAGACTACTCCTCACGGTTTAGGGCCCCTAAAATGCCAGGGCAGTATAGGAACCTTACAAGTGACCCCATTTTAGAAAGAAGACACCCCAAGGTATTCCGTTAGGTGTATGGCGAGTTCATAGAAGATTTTATTTTTTGTCACAAGTTAGCGGAAAATGACACTTTGTGAAAAAAACCAATAAAAATCAATTTCCGCTAACTTGTGACAAAAAATAAAATCTTCTATGAACTCACCGTACTACTAACAGAATACCTTGGGGTGTCTTCTTTCTAAAATGGAGTCATTTGTGGGGTTCCTATACTGTCCTGGCATTTTAGGAGCCCTAAACCGTGAGGAGTAGTCTTGAAACAAAATTTCTCAAAATGACCTGTGAAATCCTAAAGGTACTCATTGGACTTTGGGTCCCTTAGCGCAGTTAGGGTGCAAAAAAGTGCCACACATGTGGTATCACCGTACTCGGGAGAAGTAGTACAATGTGTTTTGGGGTGTATTTTTACACATACCCATGCTGGGTGGGAGAAATAACTCTGTAAATGGACAATTGTGTGTAAAAAAAATCAAAAGATTGTCATTTACAGAGGTATTTCTCCCACCCAGCATGGGTATGTGTAAAAATACACCCCAAAACACATTATACTACTTCTCCCGAGTACGGCGATACCACATGATTGGCACTTTTTTGCAGCCTAGCTGCGCTAAGGGGCCCAAAGTCCAATGAGTACCTTTAGGATTTCACAGGTCATTTTTGTTTCAAGACTACTCCTCACGGTTTAGGGCCCCTAAAATGCCAGGGCAGTATAGGAACCCCACTAATGACCCCATTTTAGAAAGAAGACACCCCAAGGTATTCCGTTAGGAGTATGGTGAGTTCATAGAAGTTTTTATTTTTTTGTCACAAGTTAGCGGAAATTGATTTTAATTGTTTTTTTTCACAAAGTGTCATTTTCCGCTAACTTGTGACAAAAAAATAAAATCTTCTATGAACTCACCATACTCCTAACAGAATACGTTTGGGTGTCTTCTTTCTAGAATGGGGTCATTTGTGGGGTTCCTATACTGCCCTGGCATTTTAGGGGCCCTAAACCGTGAGGAGTAGTCTTAAAACAAAAATGACCTGTGAAATCCTAAAGGTACATTGGACTTTGGGACCCTTAGCGCAGTTAGGCTGCAAAAAAGTGCCAATCATGTGGTATCGCCGTACTCGGGAGAAGTAGTATAATGTCTTTTGGGGTGTATTGTTACACATACCCATGCTGGGTGGGAGAAATACCTCTGTAAATGACAATTGTTTGATTTTTTTTACACACAATTGTCCATTTACAGAGAGATTTCTCCCACCCAGCATGGGTATGTGTAAAAATACACCCCAAAACACATTATACTACTTCTCCTGAGTACGGCGATACCACATGTGTGACACTTTTTTGCAGCCTAGGTGCGCTAAGGGGCCCAACGTCCTAATCACAGGTCATTTTGAGGCATTTGTTTTCTAGACTACTCCTCACGGTTTAGGGCCCCTAAAATGCCAGGGCAGTATAGGAACCCCACAAGTGACCCCATTTTAGAAAGACACCCCAAGGTATTCCGTTAGGTGTATGGCGAGTTCATAGAAGATTTTATTTTTTGTCACAAGTTAGTGAAAAATGACACTTTGTGAAAAAAAAAAAATCAATTTCCGCTAACTTTTGACAAAAAATAAAATCTTCTATGAACTCATCATACACCTAACAGAATACATTGGGGTGTCTTTTTTCTAAAATGGGGTCAGTTTCTGGAGTTCCTATACCGCCCTGGCATTTTACGGGCCCAAAACCGTGAGTAGTCTGGAAACCAAATGTCTCAAAATGATTGTTCAGGGGTATAAGCATCTGCAAATTTTGATGACAGGTGGTCTATGAGGGGGCGAATTTTGTGGAACCGGTCATATGCAGGGTGGCCTTTTAGATGACAGGTTGTATTGGGCCTGATCTGATGGATAGGAGTGCTAGGGGGGTGACAGGAGGTGATTGATGGGTGTCTCAGGGGGTGGTTAGAGGGGAAAATAGATGTAATCAATGCACTGGGGAGGTGATCGGAAGGGGGTCTGAGGGGGATCTGAGGGTTTGGCCGAGTGATCAGGAGCCCACACGGGGCAAATTAGGGCCTGATCTGATGGGTAGGTGTGCTAGGGGGTGACAGGAGGTGATTGATGGGTGTCTCAAGGTGTGATTAGAGGGGGGAATAGATGCAAGCAATGCACTGGCGAGGTGATCAGGGCTGGGGCCTGAGGGCATTCTGAGGGTGTGGGCGGGTGATTGAGTGCCCTAGGGGCAGATAGGGGTCTAATCTGATAGGTAGCAGTGACAGGGGGTGATTGATGGGTAATTAGTGGGTGTTTAGGGTAGAGAACAGATATAAACACTGCCCTTGGGAGGGGATCTGCGGGCGAACTATTGGTGTGGGTGGGTGATCAGATTGCCCACAAGGGGCAGGTTAGGGGCTGATTGATGAGTGGCAGTGACAGGGGGTGATTGATGGGTGGCAGTGCCAGGGGGTGATTGATGGGTGGCAGTGACAGGGGGTGATTGATGGGTGATTGACAGGTGATCAGTGGGTTATTACAGGGAAGAACAGATGTAACTAATGCACTGGCGAATTGATAAGGGGGGGTCTGAGGGCAATCTGAGCGTGTAGGCGGGTGATTGGGTGCCCGCAAGGGGCAGATTAGGGTCTGATCTGATGGGTAACAGTGACAGGTGGTGATAGGGGGTGATTGATGGGTAATTAGTGGGTGTTTAGAGGAGACAATAGATGTAAACACTGCGCTTGGGTTATGATCTGATGTCGGATCTGCGGGCGATCTATTGGTGTGGGTGGGTGATCAGATTGCCCGCAAGGGGCAGGTTAGGGGCTGATTGATGGGTGGCAGTGACAGGGGGTGATTGATGGGTGGCAGTGACAGGGGGTGATTGATGGGTGATTGACAGGTGATCAGTGGGTTATTACAGGGAAGGACAGATGTAAATAATGCCCTGGCGAATTGATAAGGGGGGGGGGGTCTGAGGGCAATCTGAGCGTGTAGGCGGGTGATTGGGTGCCCGCAAGGGGCAGATTAGGGTCTGATCTGATGGGTAACAGTGACAGGTGGTGATAGGGGGTGATTGATGGGTAATAAGTGGGTGTTTAGAGGAGAGAATAGATGTAAACACTGCGTTTGAGTGGTGATCTGATGTCGGATCTGCAGGCGATCTATTGGTGTGGGTGGGTGATCAGATTGCCCGCAAGGGGCAGGTTAGGGGCTGATTGATGGGTGGCAGTGACGGGGGGTGATTGATGGGTGGCAGTGACAGGGGGTGATTGATGGGTGATTGACAGGTGATCAGTGGGTTATTACAGGGAAGAACAGATGTAAATATTGCGCTGGCGAATTGATAAGGGGGGGTCTGAGGGCAATCTGAGCGTGTAGGCGGGTGATTGGGTGCCCGCAAGGGGCAGATTAGGGTCTGATCTGATGGGTAACAGTGACAGGTGGTGATAGGGGGTGATTGATGGGTGATTGATGGGTAATTAGTGGGTGTTTAGAGGAGAGAATAGATGTAAACACTGCGTTTGGGTGGTGATCTGATGTCGGATCTGCGGGCGATTTATTGGTGTGGGTGGGTGATCAGATTGCCCGCAAGGGGCAGGTTAGGGGCTGATTGATGGGTGGCAGTGACAGGGGGTGATTGATGGGTGATTGACAGGTGATCAGGGGGGATAGATGCATACAGTACACAGGGGGGGGGGGTCTGGGGAGAATCTGAGGGGTGGGGGGGTGATCAGGAGGGGGCAGTGGGCAGTGGGAGATAAAAAAAAAATAGCGTTGACAGATAGTGACAGGGAGTGATTGATGGGTGATTAGGGGGGTGATTGGGTGCAAACAGGGGTCTGGGGGGTGGGCAGGGGGGGGGGTCTGAGGGGTGCTGTGGGCGATCTGGGGCAGGGGGGGGAAATCAGTGTGCTTGGTGCAGACTAGGGTGGCTGCAGCCTGCCCTGGTGGTCCCTCGGACACTGGGACCACCAGGGCAGGAGGCAGCCTGTATAATACACTTTGTAAACATTACAAAGTGTATTATACACTTTGTATGCGGCGATCGCGGGGTTAACATCCCGCCGGCGCTTCCGTATAGCCGGCGGGATGTTGCGGCGGGCGAGCGGTGACAGGCGCCGGCGGAAGATCGCGTCACGGATGACGCGATCGCTCCTGCCCATGCCCCTACAAGGACCACCGCCTTTGGGCATGAGCTGGTCCTTGCGGGGTCCACTTCCCGGCCGCCTCTGTGCGTTAGGCGGTCGGGAAGTGGTTAAACAAAAAGTTACTGTTGCCATCTTGTGGCCAAATAGTAAAACTACACCCTAAAGGATTTTTCACATACAAATCATTACTTATACACAAGAAATTAACTCATTACCTCCCACACTCCCCAATTTTTTTTAGTAATTAAAAAAAAATTAAAAAATGTACAATTAAAAAAAATACATAAATAGTTACCTTAGGGACTGAACTTTTTAAATTTTTATGTCAGGAGGGTACAACACTGTTACTTTATAAACTATGGGCTTGTAATTAGGGATGGACGCAAAACTGAAAAAAAATGCACCTTTATTTCCAAATAAAATATTGGCGCCAAACATTGTGATTGGGACATAATTTAAACGGTTTTATAACCGGGACAAATGGGCAAATACATTTCATGGGTTTTAATTACAGTAGCATGCATTATTTAAAAACTAATGGCCGAAAACTGAAAAATAATGCATTTTTTCCCACATTTTTCCTATTTTCCCATTAAAACATATTTAGAATAAAATAATTCTTGGCATAATGTCCCACCTAAAGAAAGCCTAATTGGTGGCAAAAAAAACAAGATATAGTTCATTTCATTGTGATAAGTAATAATAAAGTTATAGGCGAATGAATGGAAGGAGCGCTGAAAGGTGAAAATTGCTCTGGTGCTCCAGGGGTAAAACCCCTCAGTGGTGAAGTGGTTAAACACATTTTGTTAAATAAAAAGATGTTTTTTTGAGACTTCAGTGTCTCTTTACAGCAGACTTGAAGTCCGAACTTCCTCTCTGCTCTTAAAGGTATGCAACAGCATATTAACCTTTAATCTCCTTAGCGGTTATCATGAGTTCAACTCAGGGTGGAAAAAACAAGTAAGGAGCAGTTATTATTGAAGCACTTTCAACCCATCTCAACCCATTTTTGGCTACAGCAGGAAAAAAAAAAGGATCTGGATCGGCCATCAAGGCCACCTCAGACCCTTTTTTTCCTGCTGTAATCAATAATGGGTTGATCTGGCCTAATTATGGATCAATGTCAAGTTGGAAAGTCCAAGTGCAGTGTTCTCCCCAGCATCAAATAGGTGGGCGCCCGCCCGGCTGTCATTTCGCACCCGGCTTTCATGCACTTTCATTTTTAGATATTCCCAGCGGGCCGTAGAAAAAGTACTGCGCTCCTTGTAAGCTGCGTGAGCCACGCTCCTCTAAGTACGAGACCACGTGCTTCCTGGCAGGCTGTATTTGTGATGCCTGGTGCCTTGAGAATGCGCATGGGCTGGGTGACATAAGAGGCGGGACTATCTGTTCTGAATGCTGTGGGCGGCTGGGAGCGCTCCTCCACGAACGAGGAGTTGGAGCAGTGTGACAGCCAGTCAGCTAGAATAGCGTGGCTGTCTTCCTGAGTCTTTTACAGGTGGGTAAGCTGCTGATCTTCTTTCACTCTGCTTTTGGCTATCGCCTTCATTTTGCTAGTTTTATTTATCACTCTGTGGGTTGCCCTTTAGAAGTTTTCCTTGTGCGCTGATCTCGGTTTTGTTATTTAGCACTGGATTGCGTTGGAGGTCTAATTAGCTTACCCAGCATTTTGGAACACAACTGCTAATAACCAACAACAACACTTATTTATTTGCTTTTTTTTTTTTTTTAGCTATATCTCGGTGCTGCGGTGTGCTTTGTGTTGGTCAATATGGTGTGCAACTAAACTGCAAAACAAAATTTTCTGAATGGTGATCAGGCTTGTGATTAATTGTGGGTTTTTTTTTTTTTTTTTTGATAGATCCACCCTTACTTTTCTCTTAGCAGTAATAACATCTGAAATGCAACAAACACTCCCATGTAGAACACAGCAATAACCCCCATAACCACCAAATTTCCCCGTCTCGCACCACTGGCTACTTTTTCATGCCACCCGGCTGGAGAAAAATTCTGAAGTGCACTGAAGTGCATCCCATCAATCTATGTTCTATGTGCAGCTTCCAGGCTGATGAGTGCAACTTGTCTTGCAGTATTCTATGATAACACACTGCACTCATCTAGCCATCAAATCCCCCCCCCCCCCCCAACAAAAAAGAGAGATCCACCTCCCCAGTTTCACAGTAGGGATGGTGTATTTTTCACCATAGGCCTTGTTGAGTCCAAACATAACATCAGTATTTATAGCTATAACGTTTAATTTGGGGCTCAAAGCTCAAAGGACTTTTTATTTATTTATTTATTTTTTTTACAGAAGTGTTGATGCTTCTCTTGGGGCTGTTGTACATATTCTAAGAAGGCTATTATTTTGTGACATTGGCACAGTAAGGGTTTTTTTTTTCTGGCAACTCGACCATGCAGTCCATTTCCTTTCAAGTGCCTCCTTAATGTGTTTCTTCAAACATCTATGGTACGTGTCTGTAGTGAAAAAGCCTGGATGTCAACTTAAAAGACCACTACCGCAAAAATAGTAACATTTTAAATACATGTAAATACATTCAAAGAAGACGTACATTTCTTACAGTAAAATGAGGCATAAATGACGGTACTTTTCTCCTGTGTTGCTGTTACTCATAGTAGATAGTAGAAATCTGACAGAACTGACAGGTTTTGGAGTGGCCCATCTTCTCATGGGGGGAGGGGTGTTCTCAGGGTTTTTGTTCTTTTCAAAAGCACTTAGCAAATGGTGGTTGCTCCGTGTAACTGCCAAAAAAGTGTGAAGCCAACAGGGAGGCTTGCCCGCATCTTTGTATAAATCTTTTTCAGGGAGTGTCTTTACAAAGAATAAAGGCAATGCTGAGAATTCCCCATGAAGAGATGGACTACCCCAAAACCTGTCTGCTCTGTCATATTTCTACTACCTACTGTAAGTGACAGCAACATAGTAGAAAAGTAATTTTTGGCTCATTTTACTCTGGAAGAAACATACTTCTTATTTGTATACATTATTACAAATTTTGCATTTTTTCCGTGATAGTGTTCCTTGAAGTAAAATTTTGTGACAGTGGTCCTTTAAGTTATTTGTAGCTTTTACTTAACTGAAATTTTAGTAGGTCTACCTGAATGATGCTTGGTGTCAAACAGAACCCCCAAATTCCATGTCTTTATGGGAGCTTGAACACTGCTGTTGGTTTTCTCAACTCTTTGTGTGTGTGTGTCCGTCCGTCCATTTTTGTGTCTATTATTAGGCCAAAACTTCAAGGGTATGTAAACCTTTGAGAAAGGTCATTTGGTGCATCTAGTTGTCTTTAAAAAAAACCCAGTTGTATGATAATGAATGGCTTTGCCCAACCACTAACAAATGAAAGAGAACATTTTAGGCATTGACATTTGTATTTAATTTACAAAAGGCCAAGGCCAATATTTCAGATATTCTTCCAGGAGCTGAAAACTTATAAGCAGAATTGTATACATAAACACACTTTTACATGCTCTAGGTATACACATCACACTCCTAGCTGCAATGAGTGCAGTGATTAGTAAAAGTAGAGACTAAATAAGTATGTAAAGTTTACAGTTGGTTCGTGCATATAGCCCATAGGCCCTGATTCACCAAACTGGTAAGATTGCCACGGCTAGTACTAATGTCAGGGAAGCACCACCTGTTAACCTAATAGCAACACACGTGTTATCCTGGTAATGTGAGGGGCGCTATTAGGTAAACTAGTGGTGCTCCTCTGGCCTTAGCAGCGGTAAACAAGCTGGTGCTGCCTGTGTGTGTAATTCTTACCACAGCTTGGTCAACCAGGGCTATTGGGGTAGATTCATAAAGCATTTCCACATGCGGTAATGCTGAAAACAGCTGACTTTAAACAACACAAAATGTCAATTCATAAAAGCTGTTACCGCATGAAAAGCTGACATTCCCAAGCAGTGAGGTGCATTACCGCCTTGTGTGGTGAACACCTCCAGCACATGTCAGTAAATGTCAATTCATAAAGATTAGAGCAGGCGGAGAATACCGCCTGCTTTGAAGAGGTGATAAGGGAGCAAAGTCAATGGAGACTGATCTCCCAGGCAGCAGTGGCGAGAGCGGAACAAACAAGGCTTCCCCGAATACCCCAGGCTGTGTTTAACCTCTTGGGTACCTGTTTTCATATGTATTTTACATCAGAAGACCTGGCATGTGTAATATTTCTTGAAGTTCTTCTAAGATGTGGCAATTAGATAGATTGTTTACAAAGACTAATAGACAGATTCAGACAGTGTTGCCAACTCATCCCTTTAATTACTGACACATATGAATTATACAGGTTTTGGGGCTAGGTAGATGCAGGTAAGGCACTGATTATGTGCAAATAGCCCCAGAACCTGTATAACTTAGATGTGTCAGTAATTAAAGGGATGAGTTGGCAACACTGGATTCAGAGCAGATTTAGGGTAAGGAGAGGCAGTATAACAAAAAATGCACATCTAAAGGGAAGTTGGTGATGCCTCTTTTATTGTAATGCTGTCTCTGCACGGAGAGATGTAACAACTCAGGCAGCTTCTCATGTTACCTCCAGCTTAGTTCGGTAAATCCTCGCACTTCTATCGCAACTGTAAAGATGTTTATGAATGAGATGTTAAGGAGGAATGGTATAGAATTTTAATGTATTAGCAGTCTACAGTATATAGCAGTGTGTAAGGGAGAAAAATGTGACAGATAATGGCCTCAATTCACTAAGATCATGCTGGAGATAATAAGGCAAGAGAAAACGTACCACCACACAGTGAGAGAGTTATCTTATCTCTTCATTCCTTAAGTTACCTCCTCTGTAGTTAATTCACCTCCTCTGTAGTTATTTTCACACTTAGTTAATAAACAGCCTGTCTTTAACTCTGGAGTAATTTTAAGAATTGAGGAGCTAACTTAAAGACAGAAGAGTTAACTTTAGGTTTGCCTGAGGTAAAATGTTTCCTGAATACGACATGCCTCATCACCATGGTGATCACTCTAGAAAAGTTATTAAAGACAGGAGATAAGCTTAGTGAATTGAGGCCATTGTTTTGTATAAAAGTGATTGGTATGTAGGTTAAGGTAAAATACAGGTGAAACTCAAAAAAATTGAATAACATGCAAAAGTTCATGTCAGTAATTTTGAACCAGACTGAGAGACCATTTAAGGGTTCAGGAACCCTTTGCAGTGTTTTGGATGAATTAGATCAGGGGTCCCCAACCTGTGGTCCGCGGCCCACTGCTGGTCCGTGGGACAGTTGCAGTTGGGCCGCGGGACTGTTCTGTTGCTCGTTTCCCCCCCCCCCGCCCGTCTGAATCAGTTACACGCCGGCAGGAGAGAGGAAAATAAGAGAAGAAGCGGCCACCGGCTAAGGTAACAGCAACAATGGCCGTGGGGGGGCTGTACTATATACCTACCCATACTGGTCACTATACTAGCTATACTGGGCACTAAACTAGCGCTATACTGGGGCACTATACTACCCATACTGGGGCACTATACTAGCTATACTGGGGCGCTATACTGGGGCACTATACTAGTTATACTGGGGCACTATACTACCCATACTGGGGCACTATACTGGGGCACTATACTAGCTATACTGGGGCACTATACTAGCTATACTGGGCACTATACTGGGCTCTATACTAGCTATACTTGGGCACTATACTAGCTATACTGGGCACTATACTACCTATACTGGGTCACTATGCTAGCTATACTGGGGCACTACCTACCCATACTGGGCACTATACTAGCTATACTGGGCACTATACTAGCTATACTGGGGCACTACCTACCCATACTGGGCACTATACTAGCTATACTGGGGCACTACCTACCCATACTGGGCACTATACCGGCCACTATACTAGCAATACTGGGGCACTACCTACCCATACTGGGCACTATACTAGCTATACTGGGCACTTTACTAGCTATACTGGGGCACTACCTACCCATACTGGGCACTATACTAGCTATACTGGAAACTATACTAGCTATACTGGGGCACTACCTACCCATACTGGGCACTATACTAGTTATACTGGGCACTATACTAGCTATACTGGGGCACTACCTACCCATACTGGGACTATACTAGCTATACTGGCCACTATACTAGCTATACTGGGACACTATACTAGCTATACTGGGGCACTATGCAAGCTATACTGGGGCACTATACTAGCTATACTGGGGTAACGATACTAGCCATACTGGGGCAACTAAGCTCCCTATACTGGGGCAACTATGCCAGCTATGCCACCCCAGAATCCCCCCCCGGTAACCTGCTGCGCACGACACTGTCCACTAGGACGGCGCAACCCGCTCGCGGTCCCCAGAAAAAAATGTGGTCAGAAAGTGGTCCATAATAAATAGGTTTGCAGTTATTGCTGTACAAATAGTGGTGTTTTTGTAGGAGAATATTTTGTGGTGCGAGCATTTCATGCTATAAGCATTACTCCCAAATATTTTAGTCTGCACACGATGATGAGCATTACTGTGTCTGCGGGGGTTGTGTTTACAGAATGGGGTGGTGTGCACATGATGAGCATTACTCTCTATGCTACATTGTGGCACAGTGGTGACTGAGCTGGTGTGTCAAAGGAATGATTTGGAGCTGTATACTGTGTTGTATGAATGTGTTGGAAGTTCAGTGTGTTTCTGTATGTATTTCTCTGCACATGATGATGCAGTATGGCTGAATGGTGACTGGGATGTGTGTTGCATTGGGTCTTCGATGAATCCTTTCTAGAGTCTCTTGGGTGTGCACTCTGTGGGTGGTGACAGTGATTATTAGGGGAAGTGACTGCTTTTGCTCCAACCACACCCAAGGTATGACCTCTGTGGAAGGGGATGTGATGCCCTTCTCTCCAACCGCACACAGTGGATGGCCCCTGTGGAAGGGGATGTAACGCCCTTCTCTCCAACCACACCCAAGAGATGGCCCCTGTGGAAGGAGATGTGATCCAACTGCACCCAGTAGAAGGGGATGTGACGCCCTTTTGTCCAACCGCACCCAGTAGATGGCACCTGTGGAAGGGGATGTGACGCGACACTCTTCTCTCCAACCGCACCCAGTGGATGGCACCTGTGGAAGGGGATGTGATGCCCTTTTCTCCAACCGCACCCAAAGGATGGCCCCTGTGGAAGGGGATGTGACGCCCTTCCCTCCAACCGCACCCAAGAGATGATCCCTGTGGAAGGGGATGTGACGCCCTTCTCTCCAACCACACCCAAGAGATGGTCCCTGTGGAAGGGGATGTGACGCCCCTCTCTCCAACCGCACCCAAGAGATGGCCCTTGTGGAAGGGGATATGAGTGTGCCCTAGTGGCTGCCGCTCTGGTCCTTTGAGTTCGCCAGGAGAAAAGCATGATATAAATGTTCTGTATGTTATCTTGTCTAAAGTGCAAAATTTGTATTGCAGCATGCACACCTTCGCCAAGGAATGCACTGTGCTTTCTTCTTATGCAAATGTGCTGGTGATAGGCTGTCATGGAAGACAAATGGAAAAATAATTACATTTATCAGTACATTCCTTCATGACAACTAAAGTAAACTCACTGCTTACCTGTAGACCACTAGAAAAGCAAGTGCAATCTTGCTTGCAGACTGCCTTACCAGAAGTCTGTAGTTGTGGGGGAAAGTGCTCTTTAAAGAGAACCTGAACTGAAAATAAAAAGTCAAGATAAACATACACAGGTCATACTTACCTTCCATGTAGTCTGCTCATCAATCTCTTTCCCCCCTCCTGCATCCCGTTTGTCCACTGTGATCGATCGAATTCTCCGTCCTCCATTTTGAAAATGGCCAATACCCCATAACAGCTTCCTGGTCAGCACACTGTTAAACTGTTATATCACCCACTTGAGCGATAGGGAAACATGGACATTACTTTGCACATTCAGTTGTAACTGATAGCAGCTGATATATAACTGACCGCAACTGGTATATTTCAGTTCTGACAAAATTTTGTCAGAACTGGAAGGGATCACTGTAAGAAGAAAATAGTGAGCTTCTGAGAGGAACTGACGGCGAGGTAAGTATGTAATATTCATTTGCAGTTACACCATGTGTTTATTTTAAATAATTTAACTCAGTTCAGGTTCCCTTTAATGTTTTCATTGACATTCCCTCAGTTTCACTGCTGCTGCTGTCACTCTTCAGTTTGTTGAAGGTTTATTTATTGCCAAACATAGTCCAGAAATGGGCAGAGAGGATGTGGCTGTTGCGGTACCTCCAGAGGTTTCCTTTTCCAGACACACAGTTGCTCTACAGTTCTCTGTCTGCATGTATCAAGTTTCAGCATAAATGGGGCTTTTTGTGTTGCTGCTGTGAAGCTGTTCAAACTTCATTCTGTATAGTCCCATTACATTTCTCTTACAATATCCTCTGGCCAGCCTCTGTTTTCTTCAGCGCAGATGGCATTTGCCAAATACTTAACACTAATAAAATATCTGAGTGAACATTTGATTATAGCTATGTATGCTAGAACAACTTAGGTTCCTGCCAAGCTTATAGGACACCCGAGGTGAAAATAAACTAATTAAATAAACAATTGTATCTATCCTCCTCCTAAAAATGACTTTTTAAGATCTTCCACAGTTTTATTTTATATTTAAATCTACTTTTTAAATTTTTACTGTTTTATTGTTTTTGCTCAATGACACATTCATTGAAGTATGCCAGAGCTAAAATCTATGAACTATTCACCCTTTTTATCTCTTTCCTGCTGTCAGAAGCCATTTTCTGCTAGGAAAGTGTTTCATAATTTTAATTTCTTATCAGTGAGGGTCACACTGTAGTCTGACCCAGCCTGACTCAGACAGGAACTGCCACTTACATACCTGATGTTTAACCTCCCTAGCGTTCTGAACGAGCTAGGCTCGTCCAGAGACGCCGGAGGTCACCGCTCAGGCCCCACTGGGCCAATTTGAATAACTGTTTTTTAAAAACACGCAGCAAGCACTTTGCTTGCTGCGTGCCTTACCCGATCGCCGCCACCGATCCGCCGCAATACAGCCCCCCCAGCCGAGACCCCGTGCACTGCCTGGCCAATCAGTGCCAGGCAGCGCTGAGGGGTGGATCGGGTCTCCCTGTGACGTCACGACGTCGATGACGTCACGACGTGCGCCGCCATGGCGACGGGGGAAGCCCTCCAGGAAATCCCGTTCAGAACGGGATTTCCGGACGGGCCATTGCGCCGGCGGCGATCGGAGGGGTGGGAGGGATGCAGCAGGGAGGGGGGAATCATGTAGCTAGCGCTAGGCTAGCTACATGAAAAATTAAAAATTTTTTTTGCAAAAATCAGAACGCCAGGCAGGCTAAACCTTTCAGGCAGAGAAAGAAAAAA
This sequence comes from Hyperolius riggenbachi, assembly GCF_040937935.1. Classification (NCBI taxonomy): domain Eukaryota; kingdom Metazoa; phylum Chordata; class Amphibia; order Anura; family Hyperoliidae; genus Hyperolius; species Hyperolius riggenbachi. The sequence goes on from NC_090650.1 coordinate 125,104,385, forward strand.
AGCAACACAGCATAATTATTTGTGTGCTAGGCACTGTACATACACCTGTCTCTCTCATCATGTCACACATCACCTCGGGTATCCTTTAACCATTTACCGCCATCCTAACGTATTAAAACGTCATGCTTACCGCTATTAACAGCAACATGACGTTTTAATACGTCGCGCATTCCCGCCGCTGCTACCGCCGTGTGTCCGCCGCTACCGCCGCCATTACCGTCGGGATCCCGTGCTGGGCGATTGGGGAAGAGGACTGAACAGTCCTCTACCCAATCGCAGTGCCTGGAGTGAATGGACGTGACCGCGAACAGCGGCTACGTCCATTCACATAAACAGGAAATGTAACAGTTTAATAAAGTGTGTAAAAAAAAAAAAAAGTGAACACGTCCTATGAGTGTTCACCAGCGCCATCTTGTGGCCAAAAAGTATATTACACTTACAAAATACATACATTTTCAAGTATATACACATCATTAATAAAATTACACTTCCAACCCTCCCCCCCAAAAAAAACACTTGTAAAAAAAAAAATCAGCTTAAAAAAAAAAAAAAATAGTTGCCTTAGGGACTCAGCTTTTTTTATTCTATATTTTATGGGGGAAAATTAATTTTAATTTATTACATAGGGGCTTGTAATTATGGCCAGAACAAACAGAAAAATAACCACTTATATTTCAAAATAATATACTGTCGCCATACATTGTGGTAGGGACATAATCTAAACGGTTTAATTATCGGGACCACTGGGCAAATACAACGTGTTTGTTTTATCCACAGGAGAATGTTTAATTTTAAAACTATAAAGGCTGAACACTGAGAAATAATGATTTTTTTTCTTTTTTTTTCTGTTTTTCTCATTAAAATGCATTTAGAATAAAAAAATTCTTAGCAAAATGTACTATCCACAGAAAGCCTAATTGGTGGCGAAAAAAACGAGGTATAGATCATTTTCTTGTGATAAGTAGTAATAAAGTTATTAGGGAATAAAAGGGAGGAGCGCTGACAACTGAAAATTGCTCTGGTCCGTTAGGATAAAAACCCTTGGGGGTGAACTGGTTAAATTCATATAATAACTGTTATTCCAATTCCAGTATCTACATGATGTCATCAATTCCAGCTGGTATGTAAAATGCTTTTGAGTGTAAAGGCCCATACACACGTCGGATTTGCGCGAACGACGGGTCGTTTGAACGTTCCGTCGTTCGCACGTTTCCGCATGAAATCCGGCGTGTGTACAGACTATCGTTCGGGAGATAAGACTGGTTACCAGCGATCCGCCCGGCGGATCGTTGGTAACCAGTCTTATCTCCCGAACGATAGTCTGTACACACGCCGGATTTCATGCGGAAACGTGCGAACGACGGAACGTTCAAACGACCCGTCGTTCGCGCAAATCCGACGTGTGTATGGGCCTTTACAGTGACTGTATAGAGACCTGGCCAGCAGTACTGTCAGTAGTATTGCTTCTGCACACACAGTGATGGCTATTTTTTGTATATAGGCAGGGACACAGTTTCAGGCTAAGTGAGTGAACGGCCACCCATTAGTCACTGAGCATCTCTGAACTTTTTTTGTCTGCTTGCAAATGTACCATATATGCAGCAAAAGGCTTTCATTTGTTATCACAGAATCTACTTCCTGTGTCAGTGAAGGTTTGCATGCTAGAAAATGTTTTCACTTATGCCTGTTGCTAGTGATGATATCTCTGGACAGCAGCGTATAGATTACAAACTACTGTCTTGCCTCCAAAATTCCAATTCCGTTTTAGCTGCTGAAGGTGTCACCTGGTCTTTTGGCCAGAAATTTATGAATATGTTTTTTTCTTATTTTGTACAGTCTGCACTTATAGTGGATGACTGTACAAAACTGTTTATTCTTAGCGTTTTTAGTTTCATTGTACTTTATCCCAATCAGTAGCTGATACCCCCTTTCCTATGAGGAATCTTTACCAATTCTCGAATAGATCATCGGGGGAGTCTGTATGGCTGATATTGTGGTGAAACTTCTCCCATAGCGTGATGTCAGGACCATGGTCCTAACAGTTTCCTGCCTGTGAGCCTTGTTGCATTGTGGGAAATAATGGCTATCCTGTTTCCAACTGCCAAGCAGCCAGTATCTCCCTCTGCATGTGTACATCTATAAGGAAAAAAAAAACCTTTAGCCAACCGCATTGTTATGGGGCGTGGTTATCAGGGCTGTGGAGTCAAGAAGTCGGAGTCAGACTAATTTTTGAGTACCTGGAGTCAGAGTCGGGAAAAAATGCACCAACTCCGACTCCTAATGAATTTAAACTGTAATTAAAATAGAAAATATGATAAAGTCATCATAAATAATTTATATATACAGTAATAGCTCTGCTTAGTCCACAAAAATGAAATAAACCAATCAAAAAATAGTTACTTGTGCTGCTTCAATAAAGCAGTCCCCGTATTTTTAAAGTCAGATATACATATCTGATTGCGACTGTATATATGATGTGTACACAGAAATCTCATATCTATATATATATAAAATCGTGTGTGTGTGTGTGTGTGTGTGTGTGTGTGTGTGTGTGTGTGTGTGTGTGTGTGTGTGTGTGTGTGTGTGTGTGTGTGTGTGTGTGTGTGTGTGTGTGTGTGTGTGTGTGTGTGTGTGTGTGTGTGTGTGTGTGTGTGTGTGTGTGTGTGTGTGTGTGTGTGTGTGTGTGTGCCGCGATCACGCGAAAACGGCTTGACCGATTTGAACGAAACTTGGTACACAGATCCCTTACTACCTGGGATGATATGTTCTGGGGGTCTCGCGGCCCCCCTGCACACCTGGGCGGAGCTACAAACAGCAAATCAGATTCCACCCATTCAAGTCAATGGAAAAATGTAAAAGGCTGCCATTCTCACAGTAATCGAGCCAGAGTCCCCACACTTTGCACAGTTGGTCACTTGGTGAGTGAGGTTACAAATCCAGGAAAAGTGGGCGGAGCATAAAACAGCCTATCAAATTTCAGCCGTTCATTTTAAATGGGAAAATGTAAACTGCAGCCATTCTTAGACTGTTAATCGCAGGGTTCTCAAACTTGCTACAGTTGGTCACTGGGTGAATGAGATTAAGATTCAAGAAAGTGGGTGGAGCCTACAACAGCCAATCAAAATTCACCTATTGATTTTCAAGGGGAATATTTAAACTGCTGCTATTCTTACACTTTTAATGGCAGAGGCTTCAAACTTGCTACAGTCAGTCATTGGGTGACTGGGGTCAAAGTTCACTAAAGGGGCGGGGCCACATACAGCCAATCAGATTTCCTTGGTGGATAAACTGCTTCCATTCACACATTTTTGATGCCTTGAACCTGACAGCTCACAAACTTGGTCATTGAGTGACTGTGTGTCAAGGTTACAAAAAGTGGGTGGAGCCAAAACAACTTTTACTGGGAAAATATAAACGGCAGCCATTCTTACATCGTTAATGGCAGGGTTCTCAAACTTTGCACAGTTGGTCATTGGGTCACAGATTAAGATTTTGGAAGGTGGGTGGAGCCTACAACAGCCAATAAAAATTCCCCTTTTGATTTTCAAAGGGAATATTTCATCTGCTACCATTCTCTTATACTGGTAAAAGCAGATGCCTCAAACCTGGTACAGTTGGTCACTGGGTGACTGGGGTCCAAATTCAGGAAGGGGGCGGAGCCACAAACAGCCAGATTTGTTTATTTTTCAATGGGAATATACAAAGTATTGATACCAAGGATCCCAAAGCTGATAAACTTGATAATTGAGTGACTGTATGTCAAGGTTAGAAAAAGTGGCCGGTGCCAACAACTTCATTTTTTACATTGCAGGGTTCCCAAACTTTACACAATTGGCCACTGGGTGACTGGGATGAATATTCAGAAATGTGGGTGGAGCCTACAACAGCCAATCAAAATGTACCTATTAATTTTCAATGGGAATATTCACATTGCTACCATTCTTACACTGTTAGTGGCAGAGGCCTCAAACCTGGTACAGTCAGTCATTGGGTGACTGGGATCCAAATTCACTAAAGGGGTGGAGCCACAAACAGCCAATCAGATTTGTTAGATTGATTTCAGCCATTCTGTTATTGCCAGGGTTCTCAAACATGACACAGTTGGCCACTGGGTAACTGTGACTAATATTCAGAAAAGTGGGTGGAGCCTACAGCAGCCAATCAAAATTCACCTTTTGATTTTCAAGGGGACTATTTACTTTACTGCCATTCATGCACTCTTAATGGCAGAGGCCTAACATCTGCTACAGTCAGTCACTGGGAGACTGAAATTTAAATTCTGAAGGGAGCGGGCCAAAAACAGCCAATCAGATTTGTTTAATTTCAATGGTAAAATGCAACTTATTGATGCCAAAGACCCCAAAGCTCATAAACTTGGTCATTAAGTGACTGTATATCAAAATTAGAAATAGTGGGCAGAGCCAAAAACAACTAACTTTTTACATGGGGAAATGTAAACTGCAGCTTTTCTTACACTGTTAATGGCAGGGTTCTCAAACTTCACACAGTTGGTCACTGGGTGACTAGGATTGATATTCGGAAAAGTAGGTGGAGCCTACAAGAGCCAATCAAAATTCACCTATTGATTTTCAAGGGGAATATTGAAACTACAGCCATTCTCACACTGTTAATAGCAGAGGCCTCAAACCTGCTACAGTCAGTCTTAACGACTCAAATTCAGTAAAGGGGCAGAGCCAAAAACAGCCAGATTTCTTTGCTGGATAAACTGCTTCCATTAGCACAATTTTGATGCCAGAAACCCAAAAGCTCACAAACTTGGACATTGGGTAGTGACTGTGTGTCAAGGTTACAAAAAGTGGGTGGAGTTAAAAACAGATTTTTCTGGTAAATTGTAAACTGCAGCCCTTCTTCACTGTTAATGGCAGGGTTCTCAAACTTAGCATAGCTGGTTACTGGGTGACTGGGATTAATAATCAGAAAAGTGGGTGGAGCCTAAAAATGCCAATCAAAAATCACATGTCGCTTTTCAAGGAGAATATTTATATTGCTGCCGTTCTTGCACTGTTAATGGCACAAGCCTCAAACCTGGTACAGTTGGTCATTGGGTCACTGAGGTTCAAATTCAGAAAAGGGGACAGAGCCACAAACAGTGAATCAGATTTGTTTCATTTCATGGGAAAATACAAATTATTGATGCCAAGGACCCCAAAACTCACAAACTTGGGCATTGAGTAGTGACTTTGTGTCCAGGTTACAAAAAGTGGGCGGAGCCAAAAACAAATTTCACTGGGAAAGTGTAAACTGCAGCCCTTCACGATTTTCATTCTTTTTCAAAAGACCTTGCGTTTTTAAAAACGCATGCGTTTTTAAAAACGCAACGCAAGCGCAGCAGTGTGTACAGGCCTGTTTATTTCAGGGTTCCCAATCTTTTCCCAGATGGTCACTGAGTGACTGAGATATTCAGGGAAGTGGGTGGAGCCTATAATAGCCAATCAAAATTCACCTGTTGATTTTCAAGTGGAATATTTAACCTCCCTGGCGGTTTATTTATTTTGCCAGGGAGGCTGCAATGTGGTTATTTTTTAATTAAAAAAAAAATATTTCATGCAGCCAACTGAAAGTTGGCTGCATGAAAGCCCACTAGAGGGCGCTCCGGAAGCGTACTTTCGATCGCCTCCGACAATCGAAAGTAACAAGATAGGCCGCAATGAGCGGCCTATCTTGTTTCGCTTTCCTCGTCGCCATGGCTGTTTGTTCCGGCTGCGCTGGGCTCGGGCGGCTGGGGGGACCCTCTTTCGCCGCTGCACGCGGCGGATCGCTGCGGAGCGGCGGCGATCGGGCAGCACACGCTGCTGGCAAAGTGCCAGCTGCGTGTGCTGCTTTTTCCAGAAACGAAATCGGCCCAGCAGGGCCTGAGCGGCGACCTCCGGCGGCATACCCCGAGCTCAGCTCGGGATTACCGCCAAGGAGGTTAAATTGCTGCCATTTTTACACTGTTAATAGCAGATGCCTCAAACCTGCTACAGTTGGTCATTGGGTGACTGGGGTTCAAATGCTGGAGAGGGGTGGAGCCACAAACAGCCTATCTGATTTGTTTAATTTCTATGGGAATATACAAATTATTGATGCCAAGGACTCCAAAGCTCACAAACTTGGTCATTGAGTGTTTGTGTGTTAGGGTTAGAAAGTGGGCGGAGCCAACACCAGTCAAATACATACCCGGGCAACCCCGGGTCATCAGTGGGTGGAGACAAATACAAATTTCACTGGGAAAATGTACACTGCAGCCATTCTGTTAATGGCAGGGTTTTTAAACTTTGCACAGTTGGTCACTGGGTGACTGGGATTAATATTCAGAAAAGTGGGTGGAGCCTACAAAAGTGAATCAAACTTCACCTGTTGCTTTTCAAGGGGAATATTTAATTGCTACCATTCTTGAACTGTTAATGGCACAGGCCTCAAACCTGGTACAGTTGGTTATTGGGTGACTGGGGTTCAAATTCAGAAAAGGGGGTGGAGCCACACACACAATCAGATTTGTTTCATTTCAATGCAGATTATTGATACCAAAGACCGCAAAGCTCACAAACTTGGTCAGTGAGTAATTGTGTGTTAGGGTTAGAAAAAGTAGGCGGAGCCAACACCAGCCAAATACATACACGGGCAACGCCGGGCAATCAGCTAGTCACCTATAAACCTGGTTCAGATTATACATGAAGAATTTGTAATAGAGGAAGAATCGCCTCATTCTCCTGTAGAGTATCTGCACATCACTCTTACATGTACCCACAGGTACATTGCCTAGGGCCTGATAGATATTCTTTGTTCCTGACCGTACCTTCTACAAGTACTCTTACCAAGGACTAGTTTTAGTCTATGACAGGTAACTGGTATTGTTTAACCTCCCTGGCGGTCTATTAAAACCGCCAGGATGGCGGCGCAGCACTTTACTTTTTTTTTTTCAAATCATGTAGCTAGCCTAGCGCTAGCTACATGATAGCCGCTGTGCAGCGGCATCCCCCCACCCCTTCCGATCGCCTCCGGCGATCAGAGCAAACAGGAAATCCCGTTCAGAACGGGATTTCCTGTTTGGCTTCCCCCGTCACCATGGTGACGATCGGGATGACGTCATCCACGTCATGACATCTGGGGGAGTCCCGGTCCACCCCTTACCGCAGCCTGGCGGTGATTGGCCAGGCTGCGCAAGGGGGCTCGGGGGGGCCCTCTAACGCGGGGGGTAGCTGTGAATCGGCGCGGAGCCGTGGCAATCGGCTTGTACACGCAGCTAGCTGCCTGTAACAAAGCAAAAAGCGTGCAAATCGGCCCACCAGGGGCTGAGAAATCCTCCTCAGGCTTACCGCTGAGGAGGTTAAAAGGGAATAAATATGGCAGCCTTGGCAGTTAAGAGATGCATTTCATGTTACATACTTTCAATCAACAAGATTGTAATATGCAAATTAGAGGAGTTGGAGTTAGTGGAATCCTAACCTGAGGAGTTGGAGTCGGTGGATTTTTGTACCGACTCCACAGTGGTGGTTATAGATAATGGCAGTTGGTGCTGTCTGTTTTTTTTCTTGTCTGCCAGTAGTAAAAGTTGATTACATGCAGGCTGATTGTGAATCAAACATTATGAACTAATTTCATGGCGAATATCACTAATTTCCTGATCTCTCTTCTATTTTTGAACTTCTGACTTTGCAATGTATTGATTTATTTTTTCCCCCTTTTTGCTAAAGTTCCTCTTTAGGGCCTAGTTCACATGGGGAGTTGGATTGGTGCAGTTCCCAAGTACCTCAGTTCCCAAGTACCTCAGTCAACCACCCTTAATTTGTGCACATGCATGCACATATTGCCATATTGCTAAGAACATTTTTGAGAAGGGCCTGAGCCCACTAATGCAGTTGTGTCCGCTTTTCAGCAACACATCATTGTTAGATGCTGAAAAGCGGACAGAAGCGGAAACAACTGCGTTAGTGGGCTCCGGCCTGAAGATTGCAAACACTTGACAATCATCTGCAGTAGTTGTGTGGATCTCTCTCAAGCGTTCATACATAATTTGAAAACTGTTCCCAATAAGGTCTGTTGTAGCAAGTCAGTTGCTGCATGCAGTGTTTTGGAAATAGCACGAAAGAGAAAACCAGGTGAGGGAACGTGCTTTTGAGTTTTGGAAGCCTGCATTCATTGTTACAGTTGATGAATGCCACTAATCAGAGACACTTGTTTTAACACTCCAACTCAGCTAGGTGTTAGCTATAGGGGATGTTGGTGAATCGGTAGTTCTTCAGCTGTGAACTGCTTTGTCTTAAACCATGCAGAAATCATAGTGCCAACTAGGCTTGTTTGCCTCTATATGTGTTTGGATTGCTGCCTGGAGATAGGCTATAATAGTATAGTTAAGAATTACAGAAGGCAGCACTATTAATATCTAAAACTAATGCCTTGGGCAATCTGGGGTTCAATGATTGTAACGAAATTTCAGCTTTTTGTAGATAGTGTGGTTTTATCTGAATAGAATTGTATGTGTGTACTGCCCTTCCTTATATGGGTTAATGATGTCATCATTACCTGAGAGGCTGTAGGCCCGCCCCTAAGTCTACCTAGGTGGGTGGGGATAAGGATTGGGCAGGTCTGAGTGTCCTGACGAGGCGTGGGATCAGGCAAAACAGCTGTTGACACAGACTTCCTTTTACCTTTTGTAACCTGATTTTGTACCGTGCTTGAATAAAAGAATCCTGTTTTGAGTTCCGGAATCCGCATCTCTTTTGTGACATATAGTATAGTTAAGTGATGTACAAATCATGTCAGTTATGTCAAGCGTTTCCCCTAAAATGTTGGAAATCAGTCAAAACGTATGCTGTTCTTTCATTCCATTGTTTGTTAGATTGTATCAGTTTCCTGCTGTCTGTTTCCGAGGCATTAGGTTTGTATAGTGGTTAGCACTGGGTTTTTGCCCATTTGTGCTGCAAAAATCGCTGTTCTACCTGTTATCGTTTTTGAGATATTAAAGGTTTTTATAAAGGTCAAGAGTTTACAATAAACCAGAAACCTCTCAATAGTGAAGTGAAACAATGCTGTGTGAATTATTGACCGCGATCACAGATTCAGAGGCTAGAGAGCAATGCATAAAGATAATAAATGTCACCGTCCTTATAAGTCTTTCCTTCTCACTCAGAAGACAAGAACTTAGACTTGTAGACACTCCACAGGTGAAGTATAGCTCTTCCAACTCAAATCATCACACCATACATGTAAGATAAAAAGATCATAGCGGGATCAGCTAGACAAAAATTTCCTTCCACCTCTCCAGTGAAGCAACCCACCTCCATCGTGGTCAACTCCGTGCAGGGACACCCTCCAATGTGCCCGGACTCACCTAACTGGCCTCCACTATCTCTGGAGGTAGGATTCAAACGCATATAGGGGGCACATAGAATCGCGCTGATCCGCCGTGAACTACAACTAGAGAAGCTCCATATAGTGTGAAAACATTTATTACAAGAATAAAATTGATAAGAGATGCACTCACAAACAGCAGGGTCAAAAGCGCTTTGTATTGGTATATCGGCGAGTCCCGGGTAACCGCTTCTATACTTGCGTCCTCTGAGCCGCATCCGCAGCCGGTCACGTGGGACAAACAGCAGGGTTAATGAATGTCCATTAAACAAGGTGTGTATGAGATCTTCAGATGATATATACTATGAATGCATTTTGCAGGAACGGATTTTTTGTAGGAACGGATCTTTTGCAGATACTGATCTGTTGCATGTGTACAGCATCTTTGTGTGCAGCATCTTGCAAAGATTTTTATCTGATGGGGAGTTCAGCTCAATAGAATAGACTATGTAGGTATGGCTCTCATACTACATGGAAGGGGGTAAAATTGGTCTGTGATCTTTCATTTTCCAAAGACTTTTATCTGATGTGTGTACCCACCTTTAGGAGATAATTTTTTCATCTTCCATTTATGATAACTTTTTAGCACTTTGCAACTGAAAAAGCAGGTGAAAAGGTACTATCAACATTATTTTGAATATTTTTTTGCTTGTTGGTGATTTAAAAGCCATTGTAGTGACACGTTTGAAAATATCACCTAGGAGAAAACTAGTGAAAAAGTGAATTGCATATGGGCCTTTCGTTTAAAAGTATAAAATAGATCTTCGCCTCTATGCAGAGAGAGGCTCACCTTATTAGTTGGCTGAAAATGCCAATATTGACAGTTCAGCATACAAGCTTATCAGCGGTTAAACCACTGTTGATCTGTCCTCGATTGTCCTGTCTGTGTGGAAGCACCGTCCAGGGAATCCAATATGGAAGCCATTGAAGCTCTCCAGATGGGTCCAAGCAACCACTTTCAGTGATTATGGAAGATTCCTGCTTCTGCTCGCCACGTGCTTCGCTCTCTGGTGATGAGATTCTTTGATGTTGGGAGCACTAAAAGAAGACTCCAACGGGGAGAAATAATACAACCTTAAAACTGAGGTGTAGATTATAACTACTTTTGTGAGGAGGCACCCAGAATTATAAAAGACATTAAAAGGTTCAATTAGAGAGTAATAGGTTAGCCTACCTCTCTAGAAAAATGAGCCAGTGGTATAGTGACTAACATTTTCAAAATAAAGGAAAGTATATTGGACGTTTATAAAAGAAACAAGAAAAGAATATTAGACACACTATGCTATGTACTTTACTTCAATGTCTTGTTTATAAAATATCAAATAATTTTAACATGCGCAGGGGACAGGGTGCTGGAGGTCTCCCTTGCTGTCTGGACGGATAGTGGACGGACATAGCGGATTGTACATCATATCCGCTGTGACAGCTCATATTGTGGCTGCCGTCTAGTTTGAACCCAGCAAAAAGAGAGTCATGTTACTTGGGTTCTGTTCACCAAACTGGCACCTGCAAGTTGACAGATGTGAAGAATAGATATAACTCTTCACAGAACTTGCAAGATTTCTTAACCGTTAAGGACTGCATCTGCGCAGGATGCTCCTGGAAAAGGAAGCGTGAACGAGGACTTGCCGACTTGCAAATTGGCAATAACAAAATTGACCCGCGGCGGGGGATCGGAGGATCATTTTGTTCCGGCGTGGGCACAGGGCGGCTGCGGGAGCTGGCAGAAGCCCCAGGTAAGCGAAACTCTCTTTTTTTTTTTTTAAAGATAATTCAGGTTTCCTTTAAAGCGTTATCGTCACCATAAAGATCATATTTCAACAGCAACTGGTCTGAGTGTATTAAGTGATAAAGATGCTAATCCTGCATTCAAAACTTGCAAAACTTTTTCTGCTGTTATGGTTTGGAGTTATCACATAGTTTAGGAGCACTGGCCCTTTAATAGCCATTGCCATTCAGTTGCATGCTGGGGGTTCTTTTTATCTATAATCCTCCTCTTCCCTTTATTTCCCTGCCTAGCTGCTTATCAGAAACAACCTCTGCTCACTTGTGTTCAGGGCTGTGGAGCCGGTCCAAAAATACTCCGGCTCCGACTCCTCAGTTTAGGATTCCACCGACTCCGACTCCTCTAATTTGCATATTACAATTTTGTTGATTAAAAGTATGTAACATGAAATTCGTCTCTTAACTGCCAACGCTTAGGAATTTTACAAGACAACTGAAGTGAGAAGGATATGTAGACTACTATATTTATTCCCTTTAGACTAAAACTAGTCCTTGGTAAGAGTACTTGTAAAAGGTACAAACCGGAACAAAGAACATCTATCAGGCCCTAGGCAATGTAAGTGTGGGTACATGTAAGAATGATGTGCAGGTACTCTGCAGGGGAATGAGGAGATTGTAAACAGACAACACCTCTGTGTTTAATGTGCACAACATTCTCAGTGGATTCCCTGCAGCTCTGTGGGGAGTGCATATGTAGAGTATAGTACTACTGTGTAACAAAGTAAACCTGAGACAGATGAAATTAAAGTTTTATACATACCTGGGGCTTCCTCCAGCCGCCTTCAGGATAATCAGTCCCTCGTTGTCCTCATCCGCCACCTGGATCCTCTGCTTTGAGTCCAGGTACTTGAGCCAGTCAGGCGTAGTGCGCATGCACACACTCCGCCGCCAGGAGCATACTACACCTGTGCAGCACTATTGCGCAGGTGCAGAATGTTCCTGGCTGTGGGAGCGGCATGCGGCCGGACAGCGCTGACTGGCTGAATTACCAGGACTCATAGCAGAAGATCCGGGTGGTGGAGGACAGCGAGGGACTGATTAGCCTGAAGGGGGCTGGAGGAAGCCCCAGGTATGTATAAAACTTTACTTTTCATCCGTCTCAGTTACCCTTTAATATGTAGTCACCAAACCAAATTTTAACAACATATCAAATTATTTGATTTCATCAGCAAATGGAGTGCATACATTTGCATAAATCAGCATCAATGCAGAATTATTTCCATCTCGTTGACCATCTCTATTAGTGACACAGCTACACATCAGGCTTTATTCTTACAGCATAGATGTTATTTAGTATATATAAGAGATTCCTGTGTACACATTATATATACAGTCACAATTAGATATGTATATCTGACCTTAAAAATACGGGGACTGCTTTATTGAAGCAGCACAAGTAACTAATTTTGATTGGTTTATTTCATTTTTGTGGACTAAGCACAGCTATTACTGTATATATACATTATTTTTAATGACTATTATCTGAGAAATAGAACATTTTATCATATTTTCTATTTTAATTACAGTTACAAATTCATTAGGAGTCGGAGTCGGTGCATTTTTTCCCGACTCCGACTCCAGGCACCCAAAATTGCCCGACTCCACGACTCCGACTCCACAGCCCTGCTTGTGTTTACAGGCAAGGCTGAGGTGACTCAGCGATTGGAGGAGTAAATAAAAAAATGACAGTGCAGTTCCTAGTATACAACTCAGTGGGAGTTTCTGAAGACTCTGGGAGGAGGGCAGCTAATGAATACACAATGAGCAAGAGAAGGGAGGGGGGGAAACAAGAGTCAGGGAGGATATGATGTCAGCATTAGCTTGGCAAGATGGCCACTGCCTAGAATAGGATCATTACGTGGATAGCACAATACATTTGTTATGTAAGTAGAAGTAGTATTTATCTACTTATATATGTGTTTTTTATTTGTAGGTTAGTATGGGTGTCACTTGTTCTTTAAGGGGTTAGAGCTGTCCAGTCCTGAAGTGGTTAAACTGAAACACATTTATATAAAAAGGAATATGTATATCTTTTGATTGATTTTTTTTTCTAACAAACAAAGCAACTATGATCTTGGATAAAATGAATGCAGCCACTATCTCCTGTCGTGGCACTTTCTCTTCAGGCTGCTCAAATAAGCTTTTGCTGCTGTCCAGGAAATCTGGCCTTCCATTATCCTTAACTTTCTGGCCAGCTATTAATAAAGCTGGGTACGCACTTTTAATATTGGATCATTCTTGCAGACAGCCTTTTCTTTTTCAGGCTATCTGCTGATCATTGTGTTCTGCTTAGTGGAAGTGGGGAGAGGAGTGGGAACAGGCTGCTGGTAAAAAGGGGAGGAAGGGGAGCAGGAATAATAATAATAGTCAAGCAAGGTTTTCTAACATCTCCTATTACTGAGGAGCAGTCAGCGGGGAACACCTGTATACACTTTGCAAAAGCATCCAATGCGATCAGGAACCGTTGTTTTTGGGGGCTAAAAGGGAACCTGAACTTAGAGGGATATGGAGGCTGCCATTTTTATTTCCTTTTAAGCAATACCAGTTGCCTGGCTATTCTGCTGATCCTCTGCCTCTAATACTTTTAGCCATTGTCCCTGAACAAGCATGCAGCAGATCAAGTGTTTCTGACATTATTGTCAGATCTGACAAAAGGAGCTGCATGCTACTTTCTGGTGTTATTCAGACACTTCTGCAGCCAAAAAATTCACTAGGGCTGCCAGGCAACTGGTATTGTTTAAAGGGAAGGTTCAGGGAAACCTTTAAAAAAATAAAAATCCATATCCACTTACCTGGGGCTTCCTCCAGCCCGTGGCAGGCAGGAGGTGCCCTCGCCGCCGCTCCAGAGGCTTCCGGTCGTCTTCGGTGGCCGCCTGCGCAGTAAAGCCTGGAGGACGTCCGATGACGTCAGCGCGCCGCGTGGGACGCAGAAGAGCCCGACCTGGCAGCCGGCCTGGCCAGGTCGGGTTGGCCACCGAAGACGACCGGAAGCCTCTGGAGCGGCGGCGAGGGCACCTCTTGCCTGCCACGGGCTGGAGGAAGCCCCAGGTAAGTGGATATGGATTTTTATTTTTTTAAAGGTTTCCCTGAACCTTCCCTTGAAAGAGGACCCAAGGTGAGTTTGTGAAATCGTATTAGGACACAGGCATGTTGTGTGTACTATGATCAGCCTCTGTGTCCTTCTCTTCTTCCTCCAGCCCCCCCCCGCGCTCTGCTGTCCCCCCTTATAAATAGCACCAGGCAAGTGACACGCAGATTGTCACAAGCCTGCTATTTACCTTATCCTGTCAGTCACCGCCGCTCCCCCGCCTCCTGTATAGCACGTCCCCCCCCGCCCGCGTCCCTTCCCTCCCCGCCTCTGTAAGCTTCCTCCAATCTGCTGGAAATAAATAAAGCAGCCTCATATACTTCTTGCTTCCAGTTCCCTTTAAGTTGCTAGTGCACATGAGCCTTTAGTGAACATTTCCACTGGTTCATTACAGTTCAAGTTTCTTTTAGGCTAGGTTCACAGTGAACAGGAAAGGGACACCACATGTTATCTGCGCACTGCATCGCATACGGTCAATGAAAAGTGTGCTTCACTGTTACTGTTAAAGTGCCCGTTTTGCAGTACATGCAGTACATTATGATGCTCCACGCTGTTGTACCGCAATGCACCTGCCGCACTGTGAACATCGGATAGATGGTGCATTGCAGTGTGTCATCCACGTTACAAAATGACCGTTATGCCACACTGCAATGCACCACTGTGAGCTTAGCCTTGGATCCTAGGTGACTCAGTCTGTGTGACACAGTCCTAAGAGATACTGAGAATGTGATGAAGCCAAGCAAATAGTTTTTCTGCCACACACTCTGTCTTGTAGTGGTGCGATCATCCTGTGGCAGGAAAGTAGTGATGTCGCGAACAGGAAATTTTCAGAACGCGAATTTGCCACAAACCTTTACGAACCACCTTAGACTTCAAAAGGCAGGCAAATTTTAAAGCCTATAGGGACTGTGTCTGGCCACAAAAGTGATGGAAAAGTTGTTTCAAGGGGTCTTACACCTGGACTGTAGAAGAGATGTGGAGGCGCCCGATGTGTGTGCACAGTAGGGATGTGTTCTTATACACTTAGATCTGGTATACTCAGAGGTAAGTAATAGATGGTCCTACCTTAAATAAGTGGTCCATCCGTTATGGTTTAAAAAAGTGGGTACTTTATTTGGCACTAAATTGACAATTTAGTGCCAAATAAAGTACCCACTTTTTTAAACCTCCACATCTCTTCTACGGACGTTTCACCCCTTGGTTGGGGTCACCACTGTTCCAAGTGGACCTTTTGAAGGAGCTGCGACCACCAGTTGACAAGGCCGAGTGGGGACGGCACTTCCCCACATGCGATTACAGTTGTTGCTTATCCTGCAACCCACTTTTGTGAGTATAATAGCTTTTATTTATAGAAGTCCATTTATACTCACAATACTACACTGGATTGGGCTCCCGGTCTCCCTCCCGTCCTTTTTTCTACCTTCCTGTACACCTGGACTGTGGCATGCCAGAGGCGGATTCATGGCAAAAGTCCCACCCCAAAAAAAAACGCAAACACCCGCAAAGAGCTTTAGTGATAACGTCAGGTGAGAACATTTTTTTTGGGGGTAGTTGACACCTCCAGGACATAAATGTTAGTCCTCTCGATGGCAGTTTATGTGTAGTGGTGTGTAATGGCCACCATGCTTGTGTGCACGTTCACGGGAGTGCAGGCGATCACTGTTTTCCTGCCTCTGTGGTCGGTACTTCAATGACAAATATCAATTACAATTGAAAGTACTCCCGGAAATATAGTATAAATACATATCCCTAACGGAAAAGGCCCCTTAGTGCACTGAGGGTTAAAAATTTACTTTTCTTCAGTTCAATTAAAATATAAATAGCAGCGCGATACACATATAAACGGACAGAGCTGTACATTCACGTGTTTATGTATAATATATACAGAGCTGGTGACAGGGGCTGTTATGCTGGCAGTTTTTTGATTTATGGTGGGGGGTTTTGTTATTTTTCACTAGATATCACTGTATAATATGTATATTTTCTCCTGATGAAGCTTGTTTTCTTTTACAAGTGAAACATGTCGTGTTTGTGTGTGGTGTAGGGGGTGATGCACCCATCTCACCTAACTGCCTGAAGTGTATGTGAGCGTTTCTGGTGTCCCAGACAGGCCAGGTGTATTTACACCTTCTGATAGGAAGTGCATGGTCGTGTTTCCTCCCGGTGTGATATAGATTGGACCTGTGTGGACACCTGCAACAGAGAAAGGGTAGCATGTTTGCTTACATGACATCTGTGTCATTATCCTTTTATATGTGTACTAGTAGACCCAAGCCCGTTTAAAAACGGGCTCTAGGTCTTTTTTTAACGCCGCCGGTCACTCAGGATGCGCGCGCACCCGCCGCGCACCAACCTCCCTCCCTGGTCCTTCCAGCTCTACGTTACTGCGCACATGCGCAGTAACAGCAAATTACCAGGGACACAGGGACGCTGCAAACCGCTGGACGCAGCGACACTTAGCTTTTATTAGGTAGGATTGCGCTGCTATTTTATTTTTCAGTTAATTGAACTGAATAAAAATTAATTTTTAACCCCCAGTGCGCTAAGGGGCCTTTCCCGTTAGGGATATGTATTTGTACTTCAATGACAGTTAAGTGACCAAAAAAAACATTGATTCTGCACTAAGGCCTTATACAGGGAGCAGTAGTGGATACTTCTGCACCTGTCTGCAACAGCTAAAGTGCACTGTGGGACACACTGAACAGCAATATCACAAGATCAAAACACAGCCTTTAGAAGGTTTCTTGGGGTTATGTAGATGGTGAATTGGTACTGTAGCAGCAAGAAACTCCACTGAGGGACACAGAACACAGGCCTAACTAAGGGCTGGTTCAGACGGACGTTTGGAGGCGTCGCGTTCGTTGGCGTCGCGGCGGCAATGCGTTCGGGCGTTCAGCAGCGTTCGCGTTGCGTTTGGATGCGGTCGCGTTTTTTCTTCCCCTAGGGGGACATTATCCGTCGCGGTTAACCGCCCCTGGAAGCAACATGTAGCTTCCAGGGGCTCCTTGAACGCCAGTGAAAATCGGGACCCGAACGCCGCGTTCGTGCAAACGCGCGTAAAAGCTTGGTACAAACGCTCCCATTCACTTGAATGGGAGCGTTTAACGCCAAGCCCCGAACGCTGGCAGTAAACGCTCTGCAAGCGTCCGTCTGAACCAGCCCTAACGCTTTCCCTAATAGCAGTACAGCTCTGTCCCTAGTCTCCTTCACAGCAGCCACAGGCAGAGTGTAAAATGGCTGCTGTGCTGGCTTTTTAATGGGGGGGGGGGGGGGGAGTCCAGGTGGGAGGGATAGCTGATTGGCTGCCATGTGTCTGCTGACTCTGGGGTGAGGGGTCAGTTTTTGGTTCCATTATAATGTATAAGGGCTGGGTTGAATACAGCATCGCGAACAGATGCTAAGGCGAACACGCGTTGTTTGCTGGGAACTATTCACCAGGAGAACAGTTCGTTCCATCTCTACAGGAGAGCCCAGGGCAGAATGATCACACCGCAATATTGCTCAAGGCATATTACCTTGCAGCTGAGTGCGCCACAGGGTAACGTATTGGACAGGAAGTATGCTACTGGTTTACCGTTGTTTTGCGTGTGGGTGCCTCACCGCTACCGGGATTGCTCGTTTACACTTATTTCATTGCCATAGACTGGCATTGCTGCATAATCCATGTGGTAGGCACAGATCATGCGGCAACACACTGCAGGGTTTGCAGCAGGATTGCAGCGATTTTGCTACTTCTGTCACATTGCGTCACAATAGTGTGTAAATCTCCATAGACTTACATTGCCCTCATGATGAGCTGCGGGATGGGGGGAGGGGGATACCGCAACGCATGGCGCTTCTGTTAGTATGAAAGTAGCCTTAACCTCCTTAGCGGTAATCCCGAGTCAAGCTCCGGTCGGAAATCCGCAGCTCAGGGTGGTAATCCCGAGCCTGAGTGAGTTATATGCAGGAGCTGTTGCATTTCTCTCTGTAGTATGTTTTTTTTCTTGTTTTTAGGGTCTAAAAGCTTGTGAAAAAACTGCTTTTAGACCCTAAATCTGGAAATAATCATACCGCCAGGGAAGTTAATGTGCTCCAGTGGAAATCTGACTACATGGTTAACAGTTCCTAGGATTAGTTTAGTTACTCTTTAAATCTAAAATAATATGCAACATTTTAGATTACGTGGCTGTCTTTGGATGGGTAGATGCAAATACTGGCTCATAAAGTGCGGCTTCCAGTTCTGTGCATATTCCTAATTGCGATAAAAAGTTGTTTATGGCTCAGTTGAAACTCAGTATTTCTTTCCAGAGAGTGTGGCGGACACATAATTGCAGGAGAATGCTGCTATTGTTACAGCAGGACTTGTGTATAGTCATGCATTGCTGGAAGCACCTGACTGACATTCTAATGCCAAAAGCATATCCTGTCTGGGAATACTCAGTGTAGTTTGTAATGTTCCATTTTTCATAAGGCTTTTGTTTTCTAATAAGATAAACTCTCATTGGCAAGGTGTCAGTGGTGTGTAAATGCGTAATAATATGCTATGCCTTTTGATTGACTGCTTAGAAGTTAGGGCTGTGTTACCCATAATTTGTAGCTGCAGCAACGTGTGGTAAGTCTCTACTAGCACAGCTAATGCTATCCAATGGAGTTGCTCCTAGTCATGTCACTCCGGCAACAGGGTAAATCCTCTGTAGCGACACATCTGCTGCTTTTTGTGTGAGATTGTTGCTGCTACAATAGCAGCCTGTGGACTTTCACTTTTTTGACCTCTGATTTTCAGGCGAGCCACTGATTGCTCTGACTGTAGATATAATGCAGTGGTTTATTAACCACCAGGAAACCCAGATTCTCAAAAGAATTGCAAGCCGCACTAAGCTATTGGCCACAGCTGGGCCGCCCACAACTGCGCTGCCCACAGGTGCGTCTGGTAATACTTAAAGAGGAACTGCAGGGAACGTAACGTAATGAAAAAAAACTGAATTTTTACAATAATTATTTATACATGATTTAGTCAGTGTTTGCCCATTGTAAAATCTTTCCTCTCCCTGATTTACATTCTGAAATGTATCACATGGTGACATCTTTACTGCTGCCGTGTGATATCTGTGGAAGGAGAAGCTGCTTTTTTGGCAGTTGGAAACAGATGTCATTTCCCACAATGCAAGAAGGCTCCCATAGTGTGATGTCAGTACCTAGGTGCTGACATCACACTGTGGGAGGGGTTTCACCACAACATCGGTCATACAGAGCCTCCTAATGATCCGTCTGAGAAAAGGTAAAGATTTCTCATGGGAAAGGGGAATGTCAGTTACTGATTGGGATGAAGTTCAATCCTTGGTTACAGTTCCTCCTTAAGTATGCACAGACGCACCTGCAGTTGCACGCAAACACCACAACTGACACACTAAGCCGCCGCCCACACTAAGCCACCACCTACAACTGCACCGCCCACACTAAGCCACTGCCCACAGGTATGCATACTTAAATCTTCGGCTACTATATAGGATTGCCTTGAAGAAAAAATCAAAAAATGGAACATGGGATTGCTACTATATATACATACAGCATGCATCTCTCAGCATGGCATATGTAATTTGAGACCACATACTGACAGAATGCTGATTCATGTACCTGACTGCTGTAAGGAGTTAGAAAGGAATTTTCTTATTACGAATGACTGGAAACCTTTCAGCTTTTTTATTTGTCTTTTTCTGGCTCAGCCAGAGTTTATGAAAGAACAACATGGTTTTTCCATTTGCTTTTGGTTTAACCCGATGGACTTTGTGTTTTTCCCCAGCCTACCCAACAAAGTGACAGATACATGCACACATAGATTTTATAAAGTTCCCTTCATATACTCGGATCTCTTCTGTTCTTCCTGCCAGCTGCATGTTCTATGCTTGCATCCCTCCAGCTTCCCATCACGTGACATGCGTCTAGAGGTATGCTATGCAGCATAGAGCGTGTGGATGTCTAGTCACTATAGTTACGCCCTTTTGTTTGCGACTGTTTCATAAATATCAGATCTTAATAAACAATTTGGCCCGCGACTTAGTCTATGTTTTGGATTTTGGCCTCTTACATGATTGAATTTGACACCCCTGCTTTAGGTAGTCCATCATAATATATAGATGTGGTATACAATCAAGATTGTATTATTGGTATCTAACCTCAGAAAGCCAGCATGGTACATGAGGAAACATATCTGCAAGACTGTCTGAAAATTTGACTTACCGGTAAGCCAAAAGTCAAAATATTCAAGGAGTGATTATGAAGGTTGGAGGGGAAGGCGACAAAGAGAGGAATGGACAAAGCACAGAGGTCTTTGCATTCAGCAAGAACATAATGGGCAGAACACTCTCAGAATAGTCGCAAACAGTCAATACAATCAAAGGTAGAATGCTCTCACCTGTGCGGTTGGCTGAAAAACCTGTACCCACTATACGGCAAACTTGCTTTGGCACACTAAGCCGGGGGCTAGGCTCCACAGCTCCTGGTAGCGGGTTGGATGAGGTCCTCCTTCCAGTGTGGGTCATGGTCTTAGCAAGACTTAGCAACTCCTGTTCATGAAATGCTTTTGAAAAAAAAAACCTGAGAATCCCCCATGAGGAGATAGACTGTCAGTTCTGTTAAATTTTATCTGCTTACTTTTTCACTATAGTGGTCATTTAAATTAAAAAAAAAAACACTATGCTGCCTAAATCCACAATAGTACAGAACTCTTACTGCTTCAATGCAGTTATCTATAGTCTGTGTATTCCAAGGCCTGAATGTCATTGGAGAAGGTCAGAACTGAACCACAGCGCTTTGAGTCCTATGGGAGAAAAGCACTATAGAAATGTTATTGTTATCTATATGAGGTGGTACTGAGCTTGCAACGTCTAAAAGGGGGCTACACACCATACAATTTTTGACATTTATTTTCAATGCAAGAATTACAAACAATTTTTCTCACTGATTGTAACATTTGAAAAACTGACCAACGTACCTCTCTCTCTCTCTCTCTCTCTCTCTCTCTCTCTCTCTCTCTCTCTCTCTCTCTCTCTCTCTCTCTCTCTCTCTCTCTCTCTCACACTCACACACACACACACACACACACACACACACAATCAATTTTTCCCCAGTTATGAAAAAAATTATTGGAAGCTCGGAAAAATTTCTTGTGTCTATATATTACGAAATTGGTAATCTACCCTACACCATTCAATCTCCATAAAAATAGATCAGAAAAATTCACCACTCCCAATCGATCTGATTGATCAGATTTCCCGAGCAAATTACAAAAAGCTTTAACATTTTTACACACACCCAATTGTTTTTAACAGATTGTTGTAACATTGGATCATTTTATTGTATTGTGTGTGGCCATCTTTACAGGACAAGCTTCAAAATGGTATTTCTGGCCAAGTCAAATGAATTAGAACACTCTTTTTCCTGCCAGAACTACAAGATCCTTGACCAGTCCTGGCATGTTGTTTATTTTCTGGTACCCCTGCTGTGGGGCCTGGTGCACTACATTTGTTACAGCCCTTGGGCTTATGCTTAGTCTTGAGGGAGTTAGGGCAGCAGCAGCCATCAGACCCCAAATACAGCTCCCATGTCATAGTAGCACAATAGTCCACCCATTTCCGATTATGGATGATGTCACCAGTGACTCCCAATAGATTTTTTTTAAAAAAACATTAGTTTCACACTGGAGCTCAGCACATGCTGTAAAGACAGAATTGCAACGCAACAGACGGGAAAAGTTGTTTTGTGCATTACAATGGGTATGTGAGGCATGCAGTACATGAAAAGTATGCTTCCCTGCAACTGTAAATGAGCATTTTGTCTGGTGCCACATAGCATGCCTTGTGTTGTTCTAACAGAATGCTAACACACCAATGTGAATATCCCATTACAATATACAGTAGAACCTTGGATTGAGAGTAGCTTGGTTTAAGAGCGCTTTGCAATACAAGCAAACATTTTAGTGAAATTTTGACTTGATATACAAGCAAAAAAAAATAAATAAAAAGTATACATGTGTCATGTCATCGCAACTGAGCTGATAGTTCTTCTCTCTTTGGCACTGCAGGATTGCACTTAAAGGGAAGGTTCAGGCTGAGGGGGAAAAAATCAAAATCCACTTACCTGCTGCTTCCTCCAGCCCGTGGCAGGCAGGATGTGCCCTCGGCGCCGCTCCGCAGGCTCCCGGTGGTCTCCGGTGGCCGACCCGACCTGGCTAGGCCGGCGGCCAGGTCGGGCTTCTTCTACGCTCCAATCTGCGTTTCAAGCGGGCGCGATGACGTCATCGGACGTCCTCCGGGCTGTACTGCGCAGGCCGGTTTTTGTGGTTACTTGATCCGCTCAGCCCCCTGGATCAGGTAGCCTACCTCGGGCTCTCTTTAAGTATATGACTGCTGCAAACCTTGTATTTGTAGTCATACCTTTCTTGTATTTTATATAGATTATATACTTGTAACTTATTGACATAAGGCTTAAAGTGAACCAGAGACAAAGCACCCTCATGTATTTTACCATATATATCAGTGGGAACATTAGAGAAAACACCTACCCTGCTCTCTCTTCCATTCTTAACAGTTCAGCCTGCTTGTTAACAGTCCTAATAAAATCCCCGACTGAGCATTCAGTCTGGCTTTTCTCAGGAATCATTATAGCCTAGCCATTATAGCAGCGCCAGAAGGAGGCAGGCTTGGGCTTGAAAAGACATCAGAGAAGAAAGACTCAGCTATAATGATTTCTCAGCACAGCCAGACTGAATGCTTAGTCTGGAATTTTATCAGGGCTGATAACAAGCAGGCTGAGCAGTGAAGGATGAAGCAGAAAGCAGCATAGGTGTTTTCTCTAATGTTCCCACTGATATATAAAGTAAAATACATGAGGGTGCTTAGTCTCTGGTTCACTTTAACAGACCTTCAAAAGTGTTTGTAATGCTGTGCATTCTGAGTGGACTCTGCTCTGACATTCTGCCAATGCACACTGTCTAATTTTAAACATGTTGTGTTTTGCTTGTGATTTCTGAGCTTCTAAGAGCTTCCTGTCAGCTGTTTGAGTGCATGTAAATGCTAGATATCCCCAGTGACTACAGGAGGAACTACCACATTATCTACACAGGAAACCATTACTGCAGCACTGCCACAGAACAGGCACCAGTTCCTCAATGCAATCAGTGCTTTAATAAATTATGTTTTAAGAGACAATCATTCTACTTTTAAAAACGTTGTTTTGTTGATTTTATTATGCATATTTTTGTTGTAAAGGCTTTCAAACCACTGCTAGCAGTGGGACTAATTGTTCATTTATGCTCTCAAGTAAATGGGTGCAGAAAGTTAAAATAACTTTTCACTTCTAACAGAATAGAAAAATTCTTCTGCTTGTAGCACCTGCCAGATCAGACCGTTGATTCTATAGCAGTATCCGTTGCAGTCGTGTCTGGAGTAATCCTTTTTTGAATCTGAAAAACACCTGGACTGTATCCCCTCCACCCCCATAGCCAGTGTCTCCTGCCTACATCCAGGCCGATGGGCTGATAGATGTGACTGGCAAAGGAACAGGGCTGTATTCACACAGTGCTCACGATACAGGCAGCACAATCCATCCCTGCACTGATACTCTGCTGGACATGTCAGTGGAGCAGTTGTGGCGTCCAGAGGAAGAGTAGTTACCCTATGGTTGAGCAAGTTTTTGGAATTTTGTTTAGAAATGGGTGAATGATTATTTTTGCTGGGTCACGACTGTAAACCCAGTTTAGGGGGTCTCTAACAGACGATGGACGAGACAGCAATTGTTTGTCAGCATCTTTTAAAGTCATATATCATCATCATTACATTCACAGTTTTGGGTGGATTCTGGGAGTTACAATCAAGTGTCCAATCAGAATATGACTTATGGTGTGTACACACTTGAAACATTAATGAAAGATCACAGACCAATTTTACCCCCTTCCGTGTTGTATGAGAGCATACTCTACATAGTCTATTCTATTGAGTTGAACTTCCCATCAGATAAAAATCTTTGCGAGATGTTGTGCACAAAGATGCTATACACATTCAAAACATCAGTATCTGCAAAAGATCAGTTCCTGTAAAATGCATTCATAGTCTATGAAATCTGCAGATCCTCATACACACCTTGTTTAACAGACATTAAACTGCATATCTGACAATCATCTGCAGATCTGAAGATCCATCCTGGTGGATCTGATCTGCAGATGAATGTCTGTTAAACAAGGTGTGTATAAGGATCTGCAGATATCATAGACTATTGGTGGCCATACACTGGTCGATTTGCCATCAGATTCGACCAACAGATAGATCCCTCTCTGATCGAATCTGATCAGAGAGGGATCGTATGGCCACCTTTACTGCAAACAGATTGTGAACCGATTTCAGCCTGAAACCGTTCACAATCTGTGGTGGTGGTGCTGCCGCCGCTCCTCGCCCCGCATACATTACCTGCTCCGCCGGAGCGAGTCCCCTGGACACCGCTGCTCCGTCTCCGGTCTGGTCTCCGGCATGCTTCACTTCTTCCTGCCCGGCAGGAAGTTTAAACAGTAGAGGGCGCTCTACTGTTTAAACTTCCTGCCGGGCAGGAAGAAGTGAAGCATGCCGAAGACCAGACAAGACCAGCGCGGAGACGGAGCAGCGTTGACAGTGGGACTCGCGCCGGCGGAACAGGTAATGTATTGCCGCTGTATTGCGTCGGTCGTCGGGCATTCGAACACGGCTATCGACGCACTCCCGACCCCCCAGCGCTCGGAAAAAATCTTCCGCACGGATGGATCGACGGGAGTCGACAGGAACGATGGATTTCGGACAGAAATCCATCGTTCTGTCAGAGGTGTGCGCGGCAATTTCACAGCCGTTTCGATCACTGTGATCGAAACGGCTGTATATCGGCGGGAAAATCGTTAGGTGTATGGGCCCCTTAAGAATGCATTTTGCAGGAACTGATCTTTTGCAGGAACAGATCTTTTGCAGATGCTGATCTGGTTAATGTGTACAGCATCTTTGTGCACAACATCTTGCAAAGATTTTTATCTGATGGGGAGTTCAGCTCAATAGAATAGACTGTGTAGAGTATGGCTCTCATACTACATGGAAGGGGGTACAATTGGTCTGTGATCTTTCATTAATCTTTCAAGTGTGTACACACCATTAGAGTCCAAGCTAATAATGGTTAAATGAGTGTTGCCATCATGTGACTAAGCAAGCCTTGACATTTATGAAGTTATGATAGCCCCTTGTCTTGTGTTTCAATGGTATACTCTTCTATTATCTATATTTTCATAAAAAAATATACATTCAATATTTTTCACAATACGTGATCATTGTATTTGATTTTTACTTGATTTGAACTACACTTTTACAAGACACCTGCACCACATTTTTACAGCAGTGGTGCGTAATGCTTTTTGTTGTGTTCTTTCAATCCATTTAGTTGATCTACCACAGACACGAACAGACCCAGAATTCTCAAACTGGAAGCTTCATGTGTAACAGCTAGAGCAGTACTGCAGCTAGGGTGTGCTGGTAACTTACGCTCGGTCCTCCGAACTAATGGGCGCTCCACTGAA
The DNA here is from genome assembly GCF_040937935.1 of Hyperolius riggenbachi. Lineage (NCBI taxonomy): Eukaryota > Metazoa > Chordata > Amphibia > Anura > Hyperoliidae > Hyperolius > Hyperolius riggenbachi. The sequence goes on from NC_090650.1 coordinate 125,130,175, forward strand.
CCTGCCTTGAGCCCTGGCGGGTCCAGTTGGTTTAATGGACGTGATCCCAGTGCTTTGATTGGCCCAGTAGGCTGCCTGTCACTCGACCGGCAGCCTATTGGGCCAATCAAAGTGCAGGGATTGCGTCCATTAAAGGACCCGCCGGGACTCAAGGCAGGTTCAGTGGAGCGCCCGTTAGTTCGGAGGACCGAGCGTAAGTTACCAGCACACTCTAGCTGCACTACCTCAGCATAGCGTGCTCTGAGTTTGCATTCCTGTCATTAAGCTGTGCTGCACTTACCCTGTTCACTTCCTAGTGATTAGCATAAAACGCATACAAAACGCATATGCAATTTATATATACAAACCGCAAATTCATTAAAACGCATGCAAAACACAAGAAAAACACATGTGCGGAACAAAAATGCAAACGCACTGAAAACGCACAAACGCATATGCAGCTAAATGCTAACTTTCACGGACTGCCTAGAGTGTTGCTACCCGCAGGGTCTGACCTTTACTGTGCGCAACAAGCTGCTAGTCTGTTGGGTAAAACTGCATACTCACTAAACGTGCATCACCCAATATGATTGCTCCTGATCATCAATGTTCTGTATATCATCAATGCCAATTTTCATTAAATTGTTGGTGACACTTTAGAATGAGTTTTGAGAAGACTCGTGTAGCCTTTTTGCGTTGTGATGGTTATTATAATGTGTGGTGTCTCTTTCTTGTCTTGCAGGTGTGCCTGCTGATTGCTTTCTTGTGTGTGAGGTGCTCACTTTGGACAGATTACAGCGCATATAGCTACTTTGAAGTTATTACAATTTGCTTCATGATCTTAATAATTATCTTGTATGTGGTGAACCTGTTCCGAATTTATAGATTGCTGACATGCGTGTCATGGCCACTGGCGGTAGGTACACAATGAATTCCTCTGTGCAACATCTCTTTGAAATGAAAAAGCTTTCAGAAATTTTGTGATAATGTATTACTACACACCTTGCAATTTCCCAGCAGTATGATGGGTCAAAAATATTATTTCCGACATGTCTGATCGATAACTTGATCGATTGTCCGATCACTACTGCACAAAATCAATCTCGTTATTGATTGGAAGCTGATTGGATATGTCAGAAATAATCATTTCGACCCGTGGATCTGCCGGGAAATTGATGTGTACCTAGCATTAGTATGTACATATACTTAAGTGTTGGTTGAAAATCTAATATGTATACATTAGGCCTAGTTCAGATAGCAGTGGACTCACTGTAGGTAGAGCAACCACCCTATCATATATGTAGTGGTCTTGTGATGCATTGCTGCCTGGCATCCGTTAGCTCCAGCTGCCCAAGGGATGGCCTCTTTCGGTTGAATATGCAGCAGCCAACTGTCAGTTTATCATCAGTTATTGCCCATCCAAAATGCATAATTTCGCCACCCTTCTGAATTAACCCTTACCTCTGTTTTAAAATACTTGCTTGTGACTCATTAAGAGATGACTCAACACTAGCCCATCTTCTACATACTTTTGATGTGCGTTGAAGTGCTGATAACATCTGCACAGGGATGATAAGCATTGCAGATAAGCAAGAGAAAAAGGAAAAATAAATTGTTGCTCGGTTTAGCAGCACATTTTTCTAAAAGGGATTAATACATCAGATTTCTGTCAGTATAAACACAGAATAACTGCCTGAAGTACCCCTGACACTCTTCCCCCCTCCCCTTAACCACTTCAGGACCCCCCCCCCCCCCCACACACACACACACACACACACACACACACAGACCAGGCCATTTTTCACAAAAATGGCCACTGCAGCTTTAAGGGCTCGCTGCAGAGCCCAAGAACTCACACACAAGTGATTCCTACCCCTTTTCTCCCCACCAACAGAGCTCTCTGTTGGTGGGGTCTGATCGCAGCCCCAATTTTTTTTTTTTTTTTTACATAAATATTGTAAACATTAAGGGCCCGTTCACACTGCACGCGTTTCCAGCCGCGTTTTGGAAACGCGTGCAGGTGGCCAAAACGCACGACATCAGACATTGCATAGAGTGCAATGTCTGATGTTCACACAGCATGCGTTCCGGACCTGTGCGGTCCGGGAACGCATGCTGCACGCAGATTTTACAAAAACGCGCGGCTGTCCCATTCACTTTTCAGTGATGGGATCAGCCACGCAACGCATACGAACGCGGACATGCGTGCGTTCGTACGCGTTGCGGTCCGCATGCGTTGCGGTCCGCATTTTGTAGTCTGAACGGGCCCTTAGTGGTTAAAGGGGCACTACAGCGAAAAATTATAAAATTCAGAATATGTGCTAACATATACAAATAAGAAGTACATTTTTTACAGAGTAAAAGTAAATGACTTTTCTCCTATGTTGAAGAAGAAGAAACGATGTGCAATCTTGCGCTAAACAACCACCACTTCTGGTTATTCTTAATACTGCCACTAGCTGCTCCTCCGCCCCGGCTGGAGGGTGTGACTGTAGTACAAAAAAGAAAAATAGAAAAGGGAGGGGCGCTCCGTAGTGTATTAAACTTTTTAATTGGATACCACGCAAGGGTTAAAAACACTTACAAAATTGTAAAAAACATCAGGCATATCATGGGTAAACACCCCAAAAACAAAGACCTTGGATGGCAACCTGTTCCTCCTCTGTGGCCAGCAGCGGGGGTGGTCCTGGATGTTGAATGGACACCGGGAGCCTATCCTCTGGTCACTGGATGCAGTAACTTCGCAATGCGTTTCGGCGTATCCACGCCTTTGTCAAGCTTGACAAAGGCGTGGATACGCCGAAACGCGTTGCGAAGTTACTGCATCCAGTGACCAGAGGATAGGCTCCCGGTGTCCATTCAACATCCAGGACCACCCCCGCTGCTGGCCACAGAGGAGGAACAGGTTGCCATCCAAGGTCTTTGTTTTTGGGGTGTTTACCCATGATATGCCTGATGTTTTTTACAATTTTGTAAGTGTTTTTAACCCTTGCGTGGTATCCAATTAAAAAGTTTAATACACTACGGAGCGCTCCTCCCTTTTCTATTTTTCTTTTCTCCTATGTTGCTGTCACTTACAGTAGGCAGTAGAAATCTGACAGAAGTGACAGGTTTTGGACTAGTCCATCTCTTCAAAGGGGATTCTCAGGGATTTATTTATTTTCAAAAGCACTTAGTGAATGGCAGTTGCTCTGTCCAACTGCCAAAAAAATGTGTAGCGAGCAGGGAAGCTGGCCAGCATCTTTGTTTAACGCTAATTTTACACCAGGACGTTGCGTTAGAGGGGGCGTTAAGGTCGCATAACGTCCCCCTAACTCAACGCCTGGTGGTGCTGGATCTGGACGTCAGAGTGAGCCGCGTTGTGCAGCTCACTCTGGCGTCAGTGATGCCGTGATGCGCACTCTTGTGCGCATGCGGCATCACGTGGTCCCGCCGGCCAATCGCCGCACAGAGCGGCTGCTCCAGGAAGTAAACACTGCACGTCATAACGTGCAGTGCATATTAATTAGCCATGTGCCTGGCCGCTCTCCGCTCCTCCCCAACATTAGTGAGCATGTGCAAGCAGTCTAACGCGGCTCAGCCGCGTCTAAAGTACTGCATGCAGTACGTTGCCTTGTGACGCAGCGTTACAATGTAACGCAACGTCCGCACTGTGAACAGCCCCATTGATTTTTCATTACTGTGCGGTGGGCTGCGTTACAGGCTGCTCTAACGTGCGCCTGTAACGTCCCACTGTGAAACCAGCCTAAATCCTTTTTAGGGAATATCTTTATAAAGAATAAAGGCCATGCTGAGAATCCCCTATGAAGAGATGGACTACTCAGATTTCTACTGCCTACTGTAAGTGACAGCATTATAGGAGAAAAGTACTTTATGGCTCATTTTACTCTGGGGCCTCCTGACGACTCCTAAAGATTATGCATGCGGGATCATCCAAGCTACCACTGAGCGCATTGTTATCCTACTCTCCCCACCCGACGGAAGCCACTTCTTCATGTGCGCACATTATCCGCCTCCCCCTTCCATAGTAACAGAGGGTCGCTAGCCCGTAAGGATGCTTTATGAATAAGCTCCAGGACATTTTGAACCATAGTAAATTACTGAAGTTTCACTGCAGATCATGCATGTCCTGTTTCCTGTAAAACCGCTATGAGAATTTTGCATATTTTTAGATAAGCACAGAAATGGCATATCAACCTTTTTATCTTTCAGTCGTACTATTTTAGCTAACACTGGGCCTGGTGCACAGAGGGCTTGAAATTTTGCCTAGCCCAGGCAGTGCACAGAATTTTTTTCCGGTCCTAATGCATGTCTCATGGTAACGTGCTTTACCATAGCAGTAGTGCTAATAGTGTAACGGGTGGGTGCTGCCCTGGTGGTGCTAAAATTGCAGTGCCCCGCATGTATTGCAAAATTACTGGCCTTTTGTGCATCAGGCTGTGTGTTGTCAATATATCTGCAGAATAATTCCCATAGGTATTCATCTCTGGCTGCATTGTGGGTTTGGACAATACAGATCTTTGCCGGTTCCGTTGTATTCTGCATAGTTCTCCAGCCTTAGAGTTTAAGCACACTGTCACATTGCTGAGATGATTTCAGCAATGCTTCTTATGCTGGGTACACACGGAAAGATTTTCTGTGCGATTTTCCGACCCGATTTTTTTTCCCGCTCGATTCTGCACTCGATTCTCTTATCTTCGCTTGTTTTTCGTATCTTTTTCCTTTCACTTCTATGAGAAATCGAGCGCAGAATCGATCTGGAGTAATATCGGACATGAGGGATTTTATCAATCGGATCCATCTATCGCATGGAAAATCGTACCGCGTGTACCCAGCATAAGTGTATGATATACAGGGACATCAGTGCATAGAACCCGTGCTTGCTCAAATAAAAACAAGTTAAAGTACAACTGACGTGAGAAGAGTATGGAGGCTGCCATATGTGTTCCCTTTCCATTCTGCATCCGCACAAGTGTGGACCGAGTATAAGTATTACAGGCAGAGGATCAGCCTAGTCATGCAACGGGTATTGCTTGAAAGGAAATAAATATGGCAGCCTCCATATCCCTCTCACTTCAGATGTATGCAGTATTTCTGTCATTACAGGCTCCCTTTAAACACAATCATGTCGGTGTGATTCATTGATCCAGTCCTGTTGGTTTTAAGAGTTGAAGAATGTTGGTACTTTACCTGTAATGAGAATTTGATAAGGGGATTTTTTTTGTCATAAAATATTTATTTTTTCTTACAGGAGCTCTTGCACTATGCAATCTGCACCTTCCTTCTTCTCATTGGTTCCATAGTGGCTGCAGTTAAAAGCTACACTTTTGCTGGGTTAGTGGCAGGATCGGTAAGTCATGCAAAGAAATCTGTTCTTTAAAGTGTAACTGGGGTGACAGGTATATGGGGGCTGCAATATTTATTTCCATTTGCACAATGCCGGTTGCCTGGCAATCCTGCTGATCTTTGGCTACAGTAGTGTCTGAATCACACTCCCAAAACAAGCATGTGGCGAATCCAGTCAGACTACCTGATCTGCAAATTTGTTATTATTATTATTTAGTATTCATATAGTGTGGACATCTTCCGCAGCAATTTACATATACAGTGGCTTGCAAAAGTATTCGGCCCCCTTGAGGTTTTCCACATTTTGTCACATTACTGCCACAAACATGAATTAATATTATTGGAATTCCACATGAAAGACCAATACCAAGTGGTGTACACGTGAGAAGTGGAACGAAAATCATACATGATTCCAAACATTTTTTACAAATAACTACAAAGTGGTTTGTGCGTAATTATTCAGCCCCCTGAGTCGATACTTTGTAGAACCACCTTTTGCTGCAATTACAGCTGCCAGTCTTTTAGGGTATGTCTCTACCAGCTTTGCACATCTAGAGACTGAAATCCTTGCCCATTCTTCTTTGCAAAACAGCTCCAGCTCAGTCAGATTAGATGGACAGCGTTTGTGAACAGCAGTTTTCAGATCTTGCCACAGATTCTCAATTGGATTTAGATCTGGAGTTTGAGTGGGCCATTCTAACGAATGGATATGTTTTATTTTAAACCATTGCATTGTTGCCCTGGCTTTATGTTTAGGGTCATTGTCCTGCTGGAAGGTGAACCTGATAGTGTACTGGTTAAGGGCTCTGCCTTTGACATGGGAGACCAGGGTTCAAATCCTGGCTAGGTCAAGTACCTATTCAGTAAGGAGTTCAAGGCAAGACTCCCTAACACTGCATGGTGGCCTCCTGAGTGCGTCCCAGTGGCTGCAGCTCTTGAGCGCTTTGAGTCCGAAAGGAGAAAAGCGCTATACAAATGTTCGGATTATTATTATTATTCGGATTAACCTTTGCCCCAGTCTAAAGTCTTTTGCAGACTCCAAGAGGTTTTCTTCCAAGATTGCCCTGTATTTGGCTCCATTCATCTTCCCATCAACTCTGACCAGCTTCCCTGTCCCTGCTGAAGAGAAGCAGCCCCAGACCATGATGCTGCCACCACCATATTTGACAGTGGGGATGGTGTGTTCAGAGTGATGTGCAGTGTTAGTTTTCTGCCACACATAACGTTTTCAATTTTGGCCAAAAAGTTCCATTTTGGTCTCATCTGACCAGAGCACCTTCTTCCACATGTTTGCTGAGTCCCCCACATGGCTTGTGGCAAACTGCAAACGGGACTTCTTATGCTTTTCTGTTAACAATGGCTTTCTTCTTGCCACTCTTCCATAAAGGCCAACTTTGTGCAGTGCATGACTAATAGTTGTCCTATGGACAGATTCCCCCACCTGAGCTGTAGATCTCTGCAGCTCGTCCAGAGTCACCATGGGCCTCTTGACTGCATGTCTGATCAGCGATCTCCTTGTTCGGCCTTTGAGTTTAGGTGGACGGCCTTGTCTTGGTAGGTTTACAGTTGTGCCATACTCCTTCCATTTCTGAACGATCTCTTGAACAGTGCTCCGTGGGATGTTCAAGGCTTTGGAAATCTTTTTTTAACCTAAGCCTGCTTTAAATTTCTCAATAACTTTATTCCTGACCTGTCTGGTGTGTTCTTTGCACTTCATGGTGTTGTTGCTCCCAATATTCTCTTAGACAACCTCTGAGGCTGTCACAGAGCAGCTGTATTTGTACTGACATTAGATTACACACAGGTGCACTCTATTTAGTCATTAGCACTCATCAGGCAATGTCTATGGGCAACTGACTGCACTTAGACCAAAAGGGGCTGAATAAGTACGCACACCCCACTTTGCAGTTATTTATTTGTAAAACATGTTTGGAATCATGTATGATTTTCGTTCCACTTCTCACATGTACACCACTTTGTACTGATCTTTCACGTGGAATTCCAATAAAACTGATTCATGTTTGTGGCAGTAATGTGACAAGATGTGGAAAACTTCAAGGGGGCCGAATACTTTTGCAAGCCACTGTATAGTCATGTCACTAACTATCCCTAAGAGGGGCTCACAATTTAATCCCTGTCATAGTAATACAGTATGTATACATGCTCTGTATGTATTGTAGTCTAGGGCCAATTTAGGGGGAAGCCAATTTACTTATCTGTGTGTTTTTGGGATGTGGAAGGAAACCAGAATGCCTGGAGGAAACTCTCACAGATACAGGGAGAACATACAAACTCCATGCAGATAGTGCCCTAGGAGGGATTTGAACCGGGGACCCAACACTGCTAGGCGAGAGTGCTAACCAATATGCCACCATGCTTGTTCAGAGTGTATGGGTGTATGGATAAAAGTATTAGAGGCGGAGGATCAGCAGGACAGCCAGGCAATGTGCATGTAATAAATATGTCATAATCTCCTCAGGTTCCCTTGAAAGCAAATGTGAAGTGATTTCAGGTTTCATACACACCTATGTAGAAGGAAGGCTCTAGATGCCATAGAGCTTACCCAGACCTCTGTCTGTCCCGTCGTTCCTGCGACACCCCTGGTTGAGGTTACTCGTCTTCCAAGGTCTTTGACACTCCTCAGACAGCCCTCGGAATTACCCACATCCCTCAGGGCCTGAGCTCACTAACGCAGTTGTGCGCAGTTGTGTCCGTTTTTCAGCAACGCATCAATGTCACAGATGCTGAAAAGCGGATACAACTGCACACAACTGCATTAGTGGGCTCAGGCACTGAGTATTTCCAAGGATGGGCACACCCAGTCTCACATGTTCGCAGTACGGCTGTGCTGATTCTCAGAACTACTTAGGAACACGAGTAGTTGCCCGCAATTTCTGAAGAGCTTTTCCACCTAGCATGCCAAACACGTTCATTCAGGGACAGCGCAGGAAGGATGGACTGAATTCTTACTTCAGATTCCCTTTAAGCCATCAGATTACTTATGAACGTGAAGTGTTTATATCTATTGCTGCAGTGCATCACATACAATTTAAGATGTGAAATGTGTGGAAAATTTCAGATGCATAAAAGTTGATCAGTGCCCTAAATTGTCCACCTATTGAATTTAACATAGGTTGTAGACTATGGGGTTGTAATTAAACATAGCAAAGAATAAGGCTATGTTCACGGTCGCTGTTGCATTCCCTTTAATTCACTTCCTTTCACCCAGGGTGAAATGCACTATAAATTACTTTTCTCCTATGTTGCTGTCGCTTACAGTAGGTAGTAAAAAACTGATCTGACAGGTTTTGGACTAGTCGATCTCTCCAAATTTCTGGGGAGAACACTGACTGCGCATGCACGGCCCCTTCCGCAAGCCTGTCTCGCTCACGCGCCCATCGCCGTAAGCATCCTGCGCATGTGCAGTTCATTCTTTCGAGGACTGCAGTTGCGCCCGACTTTGGCCGAAGTTGCCGATCTAACGGAGCCACTTGGGGCAAAACGGGGGGAGCCCAGATTACACCAGGGGACATCACAGAGTACGAGTGGCTGGAGGAAGCCCCAGGTAAGTTAATTTGATCATTTTAGCGTCCTGCTCAGGGTCCCTTAAATTGACGTCTACAGTAGTGAAAAGCACCAGCTTCCCTTGGGGAGGTCATCAATGCCTTGGTAATATTTTTATTGGTTTAAGTCAAAAGCGGAATATAACCCTGCATTTCAACTTTGCTCTAAAACATTATTTACAGTATATTATATGCAACCAGCATTTTTTTTTTACTAGACCAGCATTGGAAGGGTTACACAGAGCTTTAAAGTTCCTGGAGATTTCTGCAGACGCATCCAAAGCTGAAATAGATACATTTTGTTTACATAAATGTATCTAAGTGTTGAATGTTACACACTTTGGCTGTCCTCCAGCTCAGTCAGAGAGATGAGTCACATTCAACACTTAGATACACTTATGTAAACAAAATGTATCTATTTCAGCTTCAGATGCGTCTGCAGAAATCTCCAGGAACTTTAACCACTTGATGACCCACCCTTTACCCCCCCTTAAGGACCAGCGTGGTTATTAGTGATCTGTGCTGGGTGGGCTCTACAGCCCCCAGCACAGATCAGGGTGCAGTCAGAGAGATCAGATTGCCCCCCTTTTTCCCCCCTATGGGGATGATGTGCAGGGGGGGTCTGATCTCTTCTGCCTGCGTGTGGCTGGCGGGGGGGGCACCTCAAAGCCCCCCTCCGCGGCGAAATTCCCCCCTCCCTCTCCTACCTGTCCCCTCCCCGGTGATCCGGGCTGCACAGGACGCCATCCGTCCTGTGCAGCCAGTGACAGGACGTCCCCTGTCACATGGCGGCGATCACCGGCCGCTGACTGGCCGGGGATCGCCGATCTGCCTCACGGCGCTGCTGCGCAGCAGCGCCGTACAAATGTAAACAAAGCGGATTATTTCCGCTTGTGTTTACATTTAGCCTGCGAGCCGCCATCGGCGGCCCGCAGGCTATTCACGGAGCCCCCCGCCGTGATTTGACAGGAAGCAGCCGCTCGCGCGAGCTTCCTGATTAATCAGCCTGCAGCTGGCGACGCAGTACTGCGTCGCTGGTCCTGCAGCTGCCACTTTGCCGACGCACGGTATAAGCGTGCGGTCGGCAAGTGGTTAAAGCCCTGTGTAACCCTTCCAATGCTGGTCTAGTAAAAAAAAAAATGCTGGTTGCATATAATATACTGTAAATAATGTTTTAGAGCAAAGTTGAAATGCAGGGTTATATTCCTCTTTAAGAACTGGAAATATTCCCATAGCCTGAAAATAGTTTGCAAACTGCAGGTGGCAGATTTTGTGCCGAGTGTATTAAAAGGATAGAATATATTTTCTAAAAGGGGGTGTAGGAGGCACCTAAGGTATAATAAATATCATATGACAAATGGTAAGTTTCTCTTACCTTAAGGGTGTCACATTTAAGAATGCAGTATTTTCAGTAAAGACAGAATTTTTATTGTGCACATCAGACAACGCGTTTTGCGGTGGAAGGCCGCTTTATCAGGTCAAATTCAAGTGCATGAGGGAACCAGAAAATCAGGTTGAATCAGTGAGACGGTAATGATGGATAAAGACAGCATCTGTCTCACCACTCATAAGAAGCACAGCTAGAGAAAGATGTTTCCTGGAGCACTCTGTGTCTGTAATAATACCTGTATCTAGTGTAATAAAAGAGGAAACTCTTATTGTTGTCAGCCTTCAACTAATATTCCCATTTAGTAAGTTCTGTGAGACCGTGGCTGAGCAGATCCTTGTTTTCACTATACTTATCTGTAGTAATGTTTTGACCACACGGGGTGCAGTAATAAAAGGAAACCTGAAGACTACAATCAAAGTCTGACACATTGCTTGAGGGTTGGTTCAATTAGACGGATATGTGGGTGGGGCAGGTAGCAGTGGCGAACAGGGGATGCAGAGGTTGCACTCGCACCAGGGCCCTTTGTGCCAGAGGAGCTTCAAGGGGCTCCCCCTCAACCACAGTATTAGCTCTCTATTGGTCCTGTGCTGGTAATAATCACTTCTATATATGTTTTGAGGTTTTTGTTTGGGGTGGGGGGGGGGGCTGTCAGGAACCAGCCCCACGGGAAGCCTGATGAGACAGTTCTTGATGGCGGTGTCGACCAGATCGAGAAGGGGAGCAGCTTTATCCAAGCTAACTCAAAGCTGTCACCCCTCAACATTAAACTCTCAACACTCTGCCACCACCGCCAACCGTCACAGCGTTACTGCTACACACTTCGACAATTTCCACTCTGCTGTTGAGCTGCTTGCACTCAGACTGGCGTTTCCGTACATTGGGTCAGCTACACGCTTTAGGCCAGTGTACGAGAATGCCACACACACACGCGCGCAATCTCACACAGTAGCGATGTACAATCCGAGCATACAATCAGGCACTGAACTTGTAACACAATTACACTGTTGTCTCTCTCTGGGAGATGTAAAGCTCTGCTTAGTACTCAGAAGACTAGCTTATTTAATAAAGAATTAATATTCCAAAACAGTTAGATCTAAATTTGCAAGATAGATTATGCAAACCTGGAAGAGCTTCTTGACATCCTGAGGCATCTCAAAGAGATCAGGCAGCTTATTCAGATCGCTGCTACTTCTATGTGTCTGTGGGCTATTGCACTCAGCTGGTCTATTTAATGGTGCCCATACACAATACAATAAAAACGTTCGATTTTCCCGTTTATTCGATCTAAATGATCGAATTGAATGAAAGTTGAAAATATTTTTTTTTTTCGATCAAGAAATTCGAACGATTATCCCGTTTTTTTCGGGAAAAATGATCGGATATGCTGGAAAAATCTTTATATTCGATCTAACAGAATAATCGAACTAAATTATCTAATTGAAAAATTGTACCATGTATGGCCACCTTAAGTGAGATTCATAGCCCTTTAGCGAAATATGCAGATTTAACTTTTACAGGTGACAGAGACATACACATCTAAGATAGTATTTCACCCACACAGCAGACAGAAAGTGAACATCATGGTTTCCACAAGATACAAGTTTTAAAAAATTGCTGCTATGTCATATACAACATTACAGGGGCAATGTAACACTTGCACTGGGGCCCATATCGCCTTAGCTACACCATTGGCAGGTAGCAGAACTGATTTAGTGTATTTTTTTCTGTAGCCGATTGAAGGCGCTCGCACCGTCTGCAGAGTGGAAGGTTGCTATATCACTGGATATGGCATTGCATCTGCTATCCACTCATTATCATGCTGGTCGGAATACTGCAATAGACAAACCTGTGTCTGGTGAAATAGACCTTTGAAAGCATGAAGTTCTTCTTTATAATTAATTCAGGCCCTTGGAGTCTTGTTCAGGGAAGCATTTTTAATTACTGTATCGTGATTCTGATGTTTTCGGTAGCTACTCTAGTGGGTATAAATCCTGCCTGTTCAGCAGTGATTGTGAAAACCTTAGCTAGCTGTGTTGCCATAATTTTACTGAGAAATTTACTCATGTTTAAAGGGAACCTAAAGCTAGATGTACAATGTTTCCTTTTAAAGGAGAGGTTCAGGGAGGGTGGCTAAAAAATAAAAATCAATTTCCACTTACCTGGGGCTTCCTCCAGCCCGTGGCAGGCAGGAGGTGCCCTTGCCACCGCTCCGCAGGCTCCCGGTGGCCGACCCGACCTGGCCAGGCCGGCTGCCAGGTCGGGCTCTTCTGCGCTCCAAGGCCCGGCACTTCTGCGTCCCACGCCGGCGCGCTGACGTCATCGGACGTCCGCCGGGCTGTACTGCGCAGGCGCAGAACTACTGCGCCTGCGCAGTACAGCCCGGAGGATGTCCGATGACGTCAGCACGCCGGCGTGGGACGCAGAAGTGCCGGGCCTTGGAGCGCAGAAGAGGCCGGCCTGGCCAGGTCGGGTCGGCCACCGGAGACCACCGGGAGCCTGCGGAGCGGCGGCAAGGACACCCCCTGCCTGCCACGGGCTGGAGGAAGCCCCAGGTAAGTGGAAATTGATTTTTATTTTTTAGCCACCCTCCCTGAACCTTCCCTTTAAGCAATATCTGCAAAATCCCAGTAACTGAGCAGATTGTGAAATACTCAGACCGGCCCATCTGGCACCAACAACCATGCCAGCTCAAAGTTGCTTAAATCACCTTTCTTTCCCATTCTGACATTCAGTTTGGAGTTCAGGACATTGTCTTGATCAGGACCACACCCCTAAACGCATTGAAGCAACTGCCATGTGATTGGTTGATTAGATAATTACATTAATGAGAAATTGAACAGGTGTTCCTAATAATCCTTTAGGTGAGTGTAAATAATAATAATAATAAAAGAAGAAGAGTTTAGGAAATACACAGGCATGATTCGAACAACAAAGGATAACCACACCTGTCTTTTATCCTGTGGGGATGCTGATCATATACAGTGACATACAGAGCATCTGCTAAACGCAACAAACTCAGCGATTAAATTGGCTTAATAATACAATAACTGGGAAATATACCATGAGATAATTGTGAGACAATTGATTACAAATTGTCGTCCAATTGGATTTTCATTAAACCAAAATTTTGATTTTCTTGTTGGTTGTAATAGATAGGAAGCAAAGATTTGTTCGCTGCTGGTGTAGTGAACAATTTCACTTCCGAACAGAAATTCTGATCACTCAATTTTAGCTAAAAATTGGACCATAAGTGGCCACCTTTAGAGTCTTCTCATCAATGATGGAGGATGCATCTCAGGCAGTCAATATAGAAGAGCTCAACTCGCTCCATTTCTCTCATACTTGCCCTTCTGTGCTGATGGTCCATTGGATCTAGAAGACTGGAAAGGGAAGTCTACCAGCTGAGTGTTGATGTTGTGATATCAGTTGTGAGGAGGGTAATCTTCACAGACAGCAATAACCTTGTGACCTTTTGTCCTAGCCAGTCATAGGTGGTGCTTTAATAAGGGATAATGAGCCTGAAGGGAAATTCCCAGCTGCGAAACAGGTCAAATGGGCAGGACGCACACCTGTTAATTTAATAGGTTACAATGCAGTCTGTGTCCATGGCGGCACCAGGTGAGTAATTGGGGCGCAAAAGGTCAACAGCAGTGTTAGCAGGCAATTGGCACTCGATTACAGTATAGCTGAGCACTGGGTGAGTAATTTGGGCGCAGGAGGTTAGCGGTGGTGATTAAGGACGATGAGCGCTTGGCTATACTATAGTCCATGGGGGGGATTATGTGTGGCACAGGAGTTCGGCTACAGCGTGAGGTGTTTTTAATGTGGCATGGGGGTTTAGCTACAGCAGGTAGTGGTTAAAAGGGCTCAGCTATAGCATAGCCACTCACTGGGGGTTTCACGTGGCACCGGGGAGTTTGGTTACAGCGGGCGGCGCTTTAGAACAGAGCATAGGTGCTCGGAATTCTGTAGTGTAGCCAAGCACTGGGAGGTAGGAAGCGTTGGTGTGTGTGTGTGTGTGTGTGTGTGTGTGTGTGTGTGTGTGTGTGTCAGACATTGAGGGGTGGGGGGTGTTAAGCCTCATCTACACGGTACAATTTTCAGATCGGATCTATTAGACGGACCTATTAGATGATTTCCAACCAGTCCAATCGGATTGCGTTAGATTTTGCAATAGATTTTGGGTACTTATCAAAGCAAAATCTATCACAAAATTGATCTGAAACAATTTGGACGTCTACACATGATGCAATTTCTTATTAGATCTATCTAATAGATCCATCTATCTGATGGAAAATTGTACCATGTAGATGAGGCTTTAGAGTGCTGAGATGTGACAGGACCTGAGATTATTTCTTACAACCGCCTGCATATTTTAAGTGTCAGGGGAGAGATACCTTGGTACAATTGAAACCCATGTTCTTCATATGTAAGATTATTCTTGAATAGTTATAGTAGCTTTTCTACATTAGGTAATTTTTAAGGCACATGCTTATGTGTGTGGCTGCCTTTACTGTACTGTGTAATACTTTCGCTGACTTCTGGTTGTGTATAAAAGTTACAATACATAAATTAATAGAAATTAGTTTGTCTTGCCTTGTAGGTGTAGTTACTAGAATAAATAAAGGAGAACCTATGCGATTTACTATGTTTTTGATAAATCTATTGCAGTAGTCTTACTGGTCTGCTCTGTTGGTAATGTGCTGCATGTTTATTTTTCAGGTCTTTGGATTTATAGCCACATTCCTTTGTGTTGTTGGGATGGTGCTGTCATATAAAGTATCGTTTGTAACTCAGTCGAGTGGTAAGTATTGCACCACACACAGCAACCTGACAAGGACTGTGGCCTCAATTCACGAAGCATTATCAAACGTTTATCAAACACTTTATCAAACGTTTGATAATTTACCTTATGGGTAAAATCTCATTTTAAATTCACTAAGGTGTTATATATTTATTGAATGTTTTACCGATAAAACGTTCAACAAACTTTTAACACCTTAGTGAATTCAAAATGAGATTTTACCCATGAGGTAAATTATCAAACGTTTGATAAAGTGTTTGATAAACGTTTGATAATGCTCCGTGAATTGAGGCCAGTGTCACAAATCTTACCTCAGATGTGTAGAATGAGGTCAGCTGGACTCATGATAGCCATCCATGGAATGAGCACAATGAACACATGATTTGAAAAATCTATTAATACATTGATTTGGCAGGAAATTAATGATAATAGTACAAGTCTGCTCCATTGATCTCCATGCATCCTGTGTTTGATGTTTGCCATTGTGGTTCAGTGAAAAGATTAAGATTATTTAAATTGACTGTTTAGTAAGTATTGCAATTCACTTTGTTATAATTCATTTTTCAGGTCAGTTGTTTTTGATTGTTCTGCAAATTTTTAACAGATATTGTATGTAGATTACTATAGCTCAGTAATAAAAATTGCTACTGAGGCTCATTATGCTCTTCCCTATGAAAGATGAAAAGGAGTAGATCTCCCATGTCACCTTGTCTTGTGGCGAATACAGAAAAATAACATTGAATTGCCAAATTAACCATTTGGCAGCTGTGCCTGAGTTCTTACCAATAAGCTAATCTTAATCAGAAATCTCCATTTTATCAGTAGCCAGTGGAGTGAGTGAAGGGTTTGTGTTATGTGGCAATGGCGGGGTAAGCTTGTTTACAGCCTTGTGGTAGCATTCTGACCTAATTGCAGGTGGTGCAGGTCTTTGTTTGTAAGGCCTGTACAGAGAACATTGCATTGGTCCAGCCATGATGTGATAAAGGCATAAACTGGGGTTTGAAGATGAGCTGGAGGTATGAGGTGTTGCAATTAAATAAGGAAGGTTTCACAACAGCTGATATTTGATTCCTGAAGCTTAAATTCCCATCAATCAGTGTACCCAGGCTGCTCCCGATCCTTAGTGGTGCTGGCTAAGACTGGAGCTCCTTTGCTGTTGAGCGCTGACCTCCAATAACAAGAACCTCAGTTTTGTCAGCATTTCGTTTTAGCCAGCGCAAGAGAGAAAGAGACACTGTCAAGAATTACCAAATGCGATTCGGTGCTGGTTGGTCCAGGAGAATTTTCACATTTCGTTCGGGTCAGGGACCCAGAGGAGGAGTACTCAATAGGCAGGGCTGGATTTACAGCGCAGGAGCCTATAGGCACAGAGGTTCTGGAATCCTAAACTCTGCCCCTCAGCACAGGCCCCGCCCCAAGTCACACCCCTTTTCTTATGAAATCAAATCACACAAGGTAATACAGATATTACCAAAGAGAAGTAGTAAATACTAACAATATACAGATATTAGCAATGACCTGCAGAATTTCATGCACTATACATTGGTAAAGTTGCTGTGCACAGGTAGTGAACTGCAATTTTACTGGTACTAAAGGTGCAAGAACACTGCCCATTACAGTGTTAGTTTCATGGCAACTTTACCGCTGCAAAGTGCATCAGGCCCTATACCAACAACAAACAGATAATGTAAAATTACATCACAAGGAAATGATACTAATAAGATAGAAATTGTAATAATAAGTTTCTCATCGCAGTCAGCTAACAAGTAGATTCTAGTGACAGGAAGGTCATAATGCTGTATACACATCATGCAATTTTCCCATCAGATTGACAGATCAATCAATAAAAATGATCGATTGATCTGTCAATCTGACGGTAAAATTGCAGGTTGTGCACACAACATAAGTGGAAGAGTGGGGCGGCTGCTGGCCGTAGTGACAGAGATAGGTAGAGATAACTCAGAGGGGCATATAGAGGGTGCTAAAGGTGAGAGAAGGGTCTTATTTATGGTCGGGGAAGTGACAGAGAGGAATATTGAGTGGGAGAGGGTATTATTTAAGGTGTAGGGGGAGAGAGTGAGGGGAGCTATTGAGGATGCTGGCGGGTGGCTAGAAAAAGAGAGGGACCTGCTAGGGGTCTGGTGGGAGAGAGGTGTTTGAGAGAGAGCAGTGTAGGCAGTGCTGGATGCAGCAAGGGCTGTGTAACAATCGGTGTCAGCCAGAACAGATTTTCTGATTATTGGTGATCTGCAGTATCACCAATAATACAGATGTTATACCTGATTATGTGGTGATCTGCAGAATCACCAATAATACAAGTATAGCAAGACACACAGGATACAAAGATGTAAGATGGTGTTTGGTGCAACAGTAAATATAGATGGAGATACCCACTGTCCAGAGGAGCTGGTGAAGGGGGTATCTCTAATCAACACAGTAATCAGTATTCCAGCAAACTGGAGACTCAGAGGAGTAATGATAGGTTCACCCGAGGAGCGGGTGATGCACAGTAAGACAATGTAGCGAGAGCACTCGAGGAGCGAGTGATTCAGACTGTACTGCAACAGATGATCCCCTGAGGGGCAGGAGACGCAGACAGCATATAATGATAGCTAGTCACCTGAGGAGCAGGTGATTAAGACTGTACTGCAGCTATCAACCTGAGGAGCAGGTGACTCAGATTATACTGCAGCTATCTACCTGAGGAGCAGGTGATTCAGACTATACTGCAGCTATCCACCTGAGGAGCAGGTGATTCAGACTATACTGCAGCTATCAACCTGAGGAGCAGGTGATTCAGACTATACTGCAGCTATCAACCTGAGGAGCAGGTGATTCAGACTATACTGCAGCTATCAACCTGAGGAGCAGGTGATTACTAAACTGAGAACCCCTCACCAGGACTAGCTCCCTGGTGAGGGCAGTAGAGTCAGACAAGCAGGTTCGGCAACACACGGACAGATACGGTACAAAGGCGGAAGACAGAATCAGAGTGAGGGATAGCCAAGTCGGCAACTGGATCAGATAGGCAAAGGCACAGAATCACAAGACAGAAGAGTAGTCAAGGCTAGCAGAGAGTCATAACAAATAATACAATTCAATTAGTACTTAAAGCTATCAACAGAATCTGTCTAAGTGTGGATCCCCAGCTCCTGCTGGTTCTAGGCACACTTTCGGATCTGACTATGGGTCTGAGTGCTAACACGTAGCATATGCAACAGCAGACGAGGAACAACTGACAGGCCTGTTCTATATATACTGGGAGCGCTCCTAAACACTGCCCCAGTCGCTCAGCCAATCAGGATCAGTGCTGGAGTCAGCTGACCGGCTGATCAGCTGACTCCCCTTCTGCTTGCATAAAGATCCTGTCTGTGCGCGCGCGTAGACCTCAGTCTATGTGCGACTGAAGGAGCAGGCAAAGTTCCACCATGCGACGAAAGCCGCTGGCTGAGACGCGGAGACAGCCGCCATGCCACTCGGCGCTGCGGCGGCTTCCTCCTCATCCCCCACAATCTCAGGCATATTTCCATCGTGTATCCGCACGGCGGAAACCGCCAGCTGAGACGCGGAGATAGCCGCCATGCCACTTTCTGATGCGGCGGCATCTCCGCAATCCCTTACAGGCTGATTGATGGTGATAAGGCACAGGGAGAAAAGAGTGAGAGAGTAGCTCACCTCTACAGCCTCATTTTTTTTTTCCTGTTGGGGACGGAGCCTCTCTCTGGTGCATCTTCGTCCTCTCCTCTCTGTGCGGCGCTGGCCAATGATATGGAGAGGGCAGGGGAGTCAATGTGCGCACAGGAATGGTCCTGTGTGGGGTGGGGCTATGTGGGCAGAGCTACATGGGCAAGTCCAATCTAGGGGTGGAGCTACTTAATCAAGGGGCAGAGCCATTACACAGCACAGGAGCTCTGGAGATGAAGGAGCCATAGCAGGTTACCGGGTATGGCCCCCTGCAAGAGCATGGCATGGTTGCCGCTGCCAGAGCAAGGGTCGCTGGGGTGTTGAGGGGGGAGAAATTCGCAGAGGAGAGTTGCCTCTACCACATATGGCACCTGTAGGCATTAGCCTACAGTGCCTTATGGGAAATCCGGGCCTAGAGGACCTAGCCAGAGCATCTCCATAATGGTATTTCTATTATGCAATAGTTAGTACTTACCAAAAGCAGTCCATTGAATGACAACCCAGTAACAGGCTCATGGCCAAGGGCATAACGACAATTCCCACACTTAGTTCACTGCCAGTGATAGAATAGATTTCCACTACGTTGCTCTTTGCCCTCCCTGCACTGTTAACCACTTAAGGACCAGGGGATTTATGGTTGATCTCTGCTGCGTGGGCTCTCCAGCCCACAGCACAGATCAGGAATCAGCCAGGGCGATCAGTTTCCCCCTTTTTTCCAACCCCTAGGGGGATGTCCTGCTGGGGGGGTCTGATCGCCGCCGGCTACTTGTGCCTTGCGGGGGGGGGGGGCTCTTCAAAGCACGCCTCCGCAGCGATTCCCAGCCTCCCCTCCCTCTCCCGCAGGCTATGGGCGGCACTTGACGGAGATTTGTCCTGCGCCGCCATTAATAGGCTTCAGCCTATCAGACTGCGGCGATCCCCGGCCTTTCAGAGGCCGGGGATCGCCGATCTCCTTTACAGCGCTGCTGCGTAGCAGCGCCGTATGATGTAAACAGCGGGGATTTCTTCCCCGTGTGTTTACATTTCGTTTGCGAGCCGCGATCGGAGGCTCACAGGCTGTTCACGGAGACACCCTCCACGAACTGACATGTAATTCCACTTATGACCAGCCGCCGCATATCGGCGTTAAGTGGTTAAATGAGTGAGCGCTCCTCAATCATAAGCTTACGCAATCTCCAGAAGGCACCACCTTCTCTTGCTTATGTTAAAATGTTTTAACTATATAGAGATGAATTGATTAAGATTTGTTTTAATACTATGTTTGTGTGTGTGGAAGGATACACTTTAAAAATGAATGTCACATTCTAAAATGTTACATTTGTCATTTCAGATGTCTCACTGTGAGTGCCGTGACAGATTTGCAATGTATAGATGAAGTAACGGTTATGGGGAACCTGTGTTTACAAGCCTGTCTGAAAGCTGTTTGCACTATTTGTGAACTACTTCCTCTGGTGAAGAATAGGGATGATGGCCAAATATGTTAAGTTATAAATATATTTAAGGCAGCTAACTGAATCTATATGGAACATAAGTCTTTTTTAGCACACATTGCAGTAAAAAATGACATCTACAGGAGGTCAACAAAGACTTGATCCTTTCTTCTGAATTGCATGTCTCATCATTGCCATTTCTTTGTCATGCTGCCAACAAGACACGGACATTGTGTGCCTTGTGTTCTACAAACACCAAATATGCTATCTCTGCTTCAATCAAAGGAATCTTCCAAAGATGCAACTCTTACTAGAGGCACTAGAGCAGATGAAGGGGAACCATGACAACAGGATTTATGAACTTGAGTTTATGTATAAATGTGTTATTGGAAATGCAGCAATGTGTAGGTATTGCTATTTACTGCCATGTTAGACGTTCTGTCTTCAGCTGCAGGAAAGAGTGTCGGCTTTTACAGTGATGGGTGGAGAATCCTGTCCGCTATAATAGGCTGCGCAAACAGGATTGGCCAGGCTGCTTAGTTTAGCATTGTTGATTGGCCAGTAAATCAGGCCAGCCAGAGTTCCCCAGTGCCACATCATGCCATTGTTGACATTTGTGGTGCATGGGCAGTGTTGATTGGTCACAGAAACTGTCTTGTGAGCGCTCCATTATGTGGGTAGAGGAAGAGAGGATTGGCCAGCCAATGTATAAATTCAGAACGGAAAGACCTTTCCTCCAGCTCCTCTGCTGTGAAAAACTATTGTGCATCAGTGACCTGTACTGGTGCAGAATAAAACCCAAATGATTTTGTTTTAATATTCTTCCACTGCAGTCAAAGTGATAGTTTTTGAAGTGCCAGCTTCTGATTATTGGTTTAGGATGCAACAGAGGGTTACTAAAGAGGTCTTAGCTGTACTGTGTAAACGGTTTGGTGAATTTATGCATGACAAACATTGAAGATCTCTGCTGTAAATGGCACTTTTCTGACCTCATTAATCACTAGAACTCCCATCAGAATGTTGTGTGTATTAAGTGTTCTCTGCATTCACCAAGTGCCCCCCCAAAAGTTTTTTTTATTACTTTGTTCTGTGTGACAATGAATGCCAACTGAAGCATCTGGCCTAATGTGGTGGCGTCAGTCTTCCTTGCCTTCCCTGGTTTTCTTCAGCCAGGAGAGCATTTGTTGGCGATGGAAGATGTATGGATGAAATCGGAGACAGCACTGAATGTATTTCTTCATTCGGTGCTCTTATACAAACCTTTCTTGGATAGAATATGTACCATTAAACCATTGGATAGCGTAATCTCTTACTCAGTGTTGATACAAGAGAGCATACATATCATTGACTGCATTGTTGTTACATTTCTCTCCACAGTATTTTATTACATTTTAGCTTGCTTTAAATCAAACATATGTAGCTTTTACCAAAATGTGAATTGTTGATACAGATATGCTGTGTGTAATTGATTACGTTTGTGTTGGATTCTGATTAAAAAAAAAAAGTATTGGAATTTGTTTCTTTAAAAATATCTATATTCTAATGAGGGTGTTCTTAAAGTTTATGTGAAGTTATATATTACAGTAGAATCTCTTTATAGTAAACTCCAAGGGACCAGGAAAAGTGGTTTACTATATCAAACGTTGACTATATTAGAAATTGTCATACTCCCGCACCTAACGTATACTATAGTACTGTATCTTAATTCAGTCAATAATTGGGAGTCTTTTTTTTTTTTCAATGCTTCAGCAAGCAAGCACAGACAGTGTTTAAGCTAGATCAAAATGCACAGTGCTTAACTACTTGCCGACTGCTCCACGGGCCACGCAAAAAAAATTGCCTGGTCACAGGGGGGGCGGTTATCACCGTGGTCCTCAAGTGGTTAAAGAGAAAAATCCTCTGGGGTTACTTACCTCCGGAAAGGGAAGACTCTGGATCCTAATGAGGCTTTCCCCCCATCCTCCGATGTCCCAGCAATCCAGCACTGTGACACCCCCCCCCTCCCCGAACAGCAGTGAGGTAAATATTTACCTACTGTGATCCTGCGCAGGCGCACTAACAGCTCTTTGTTCGGGCTAAGGCGAAAATAGCCAAGCCCGATCGTATGCGCTGTACTGCCCAGACACAAGTCCTTTTGCGACTGCGCAGTAAAGCGGATCGATCGGGCTCTGCTATGTCCACCTTACCCCGAAGGAAGAGCTGCTAATGTGCCTGCGCAGGATCACGGTAGGTAAATGTTGGGCGCGCTGCCGTAGTCCTTGTCAGGATTTGTCGAGGGACTTTCAGGGGGAGCCTGCGCTGGATTGCCTGCAGCTACAGAGGAAAGGGAAGCCTCATTGGGACCCTGACTCTTCCCCCTCGTGAGTTAAGTATTCCCCAGAGGTTTTTTTTTTCTTACAGAGTCTTTTTAATATGCAGGGATTTGCATGCAATAATCACGCAACAGCTTGCACAGGAAGCACAAATCTTACCAGTTAATGCAGGTACAGTACCTATAGTCTGTTCCTCTGTCCACATTTCTGTGCCGCCTGGATGATGCTATAGCATTGCAGCCATGCACAAGCAAGTCACAGATAACACGCTATCCCCTCAGTAATCAGGCAGCAGCTTCCACAGGAAGCTGGCTTGTGCTTTTGAGGTAACCACCACACTGGCCTACAGTAGTGTGCAGATAGCGAGTAGGCTTCAATTTGCTGCCAGCCTGCCCACTGACCTCGGCTCATGGGTCTCTGACTGAGGTATGATGCATGCTCCCACCCACTATCCACTATAGCTGGATACAGAATATCGCAGGGGCTAAAAAAACAGGTTCACTATAACTGAAGTTCTATTATATCAGAGTTTATTATACCAGGTGTTACACCTATATACTTATAATGGTGCTTGGCCAGGAGCTGGACATTAGTTTACGATACCAGAATGTTTACTATATCAGAGTTTACTATAACGAGATTATACTGTACTACCACTAAACCTGCATTAGTGCAGCCTTACTGAACATTCGCGTGTCCAGAGGATGTCATTATAGGGGCATGTCTGGACCTTCTACTACATGAAAGACTAGAAATACTTCTGGTAAGGGTGAAGCAGGCAAGCAATTTCTACATCTCCCATGGGGCTAAGTGTTTGTAACTATAAGCAAGTTTGCCTGCTTACATTAGCTCTAAAGTATCTAGCTTTACATCATAAACCAACAATTTGGAATGTCACATACATATACATACACTGCTACGTGACCTCACAGTATTGATGTTCAAGCAAGTCTGAAGTGATTTTAAGAATAGAAAACAGATACTCACCTAAGGAGAGGGAAGGCTCTGGGTCCTATGGAACCTACCCATTCTCCTCATGGTGTACTCATTCCCCCGCAGGTTCCCTCCATTTGAATTTCCCGACGTGGGAGACTTAGACAGTCGTCGGAAGTACTTGAACTTGTAGTCTGTAGTGTGCACAAGAGGACACATGCGCAGTACAGAGCAGCCCGTATTCGGAAGCCCGTGTGCATCAGAAGACTGCCGTAGCCTACCCATCGTGGAAGAGAGTAGTTCACGAGCAATATCAATGGCATGCAGATATTAGCAATGATTTCAGTGATATGGTACTTATTAACACATTTCAAAAACATATAAGTTAACATGATAAGTTAATTGGTAGTAGCTGAATATCATTATTTTATGTTCATACAGTGCTGTACTTTGTAGAGCACCTATTCATGTAGAGTACTTGTTTATTTCACTAACTGTCCTACAGAAGCTTACAATCTAATCCTTACTGTAGACATACTCTAATCTCCCTAATATAAACTTATGCTGGGAATACACAGTTCGTTTCTGCCGCAGATAGGTGGCTCGATAGATAATTTGCGACATGTCCGATCTCCCGTTCGATCGTTTCGCCGCTCGATTTCTGATAGAAGTGAATGCAAAAAGATAACAAAACGAGCGGAAGATAAGAGAAGCGACTGCAGAATCGAGGGGCAAAAACGATTGAGCGGAGAATCGAGCGGCAGAAACGAACCGTGTATTCCCAGCATTAGACCAATTTTTGGTACACACAATTTATCAGTGTGTTTTGGGGATGTGGGAGGAAAGAAGAATGCCATATTATTGGAATTTTCTAGATGGTTATATCTGCATATCATTGATTTACACCTTCAGACCCCATTGCTAACGATTCACCTCAACTAATAGCTCGTTATCCAAATGGGCCAAACAGGAATAAAAGGACAATTTTGAAGAAAGAAGTCTTGGTGAATAAATTCTTCATTTTTTTTCTTACAGTCCTTCATGAAAAAGATAACATACACAGTGCTGCCCATAATTCTTCATACCCCTGGCAAATGTTGACTTAAAGTTACTTTTATTCAACCAGCAAGTAATTTTTTGACGGGAAATGACATAGGTGTCTCCCATCATATAATAAGACAATGTACAAGAGGAATTATAGTGAAAACTAAACCATTTGTCTACTAAAAAGTGTCCAGTCCAAAATTATTCATACCCTTCTCAATAATCAATAGAAAAGCCTTTATTAGCTATTACAGAAATCAAACGCTTCCTATAATTGCAGACCAGATTTTTGCATGTCTCCATGGGTATTTTTGCCCATTCATCTTTAGCGATGAGCTCCAAATCTTTCAGGTTGTAGGGTCTTGCCAACACTCTCCCTGCAGAGATTCTCCATTGGATTCAAGTCAGGACTCTGGCTGGGCCACTCTAAAGCGTTAATGTTGTTGTCTGCTAACCATACCTTCACCACTTTTGCTGTGTGTTTTGAATCATTGTCATGCTGAAATGTCCAGTGGTGGCCAAGTCCAAGTTTCTCTGCAGACTACCTGATGTAGTTGAGAATTCTTACGTATTACTCTTTTTTCATGGTGCCGTTTACTATGTTTAGGTTCCCTGGTCCATTGGCTGAAAAAACAACCCAAAGCATTAGGTTCCTACCACCATGTGTGACAGTGGGGATGGTGTTTTGCATTGAAGGCTTCTCTTTTATACGCCAAATGAAGAAAACATCATTGTGACCAAACATTGCAATTTTTGTTTCACAAAAGACCAGAAGTCTTCTTCTTTGTCCAGATGAGCATTTGCAAAGGCCAAGCGAGCTTTTGTGTGCCTTATCTGAAGAAGTGATGTCATCCTTGTTCTTCATCAGTGGAACCCAGCAGTGTGCCGTGTTCGTTGGATTCTCTGCCTTGAGACACTGCCATCAGCAGAGCCCAGATTCACCAGGATGGCCTTGGTGGTGATCCTTGGATTCTTTATCGCCTCTCTCACTATCTTCCTGGCCAGCATAGGAGTCACTCTTGTCTTCCGATCACGAGATTTTCCACAGTGCACAACATCTTGTGTTTTTTTTAATAATACTTTGCACTGTAGCCACTGGAACTGGAAAAATTTTTAGAAATGGCCTTGAAGCCATTTCCTGACTTGTGAGCAGCCACAATGCTCAGCCGCAGGTCCTCACTGAGCTCCTTTGTCTAAAGCTACGTACACACATACGACAACGATCGTTCGTTATGAACGACGAACAAACTTTTAATTGACGAAGAAACGACCTAAGTAAAGTTAGCTTTTAAAGGTGTGTAACGATCTGATCGTTAAAACAAACGTTACATCACGTAAAGCAACTATTGCGCTTGTGCATATAAATGAAAAGTTCCATGGAGAAATAGCGAAATGCGCATGTCAAGCCTAGTACGAACGACCGTTGTCCAACGATGTACTACTTTTGCAAACGATCGTCGTTGGAAAAAATCCGCCAAGCTAGATCGTTCGTTTTTAACAATCTAGCTCGTCTGTCGTTAGACTTAATGGTCGTTGGCTGCTTTTTTTTTTAAACGATCGTCGTTTGAAATGATTGGAGAACGATCGTTTCAAACGACTATAGTCGCATGTGTGTACGCATCTTTAGCCATGACAGTCCACAAATCAACTGCAGAAATCTGCTGTTTTTCACCCATTGAATTGATTAAAACAGCTGTTCTCAATTAATCAGGGTAATTAGGGTGCTTTAGAACAGCTTGGACCATTAGGAATGGTATAGAACTTTGGATTTTCCCACAGACTGTGACAGTTTGTGAAGGGTGTGAATATTTTAGGACTGAACACTTTTTGCTCAAATGTAAATAAAAACTGAGAAATGTTTTTTCCTCCAATAATGCCTCTTGTACGTTGTCTCATTATCTTTTGGAAGACATCTATCTCATTTCCATCAAAAAAATTACTTGCTGGTGCCCATACACGATGCAATAAAAACATTCGATTTTCCAGTTTATTCGATCTAAATGATCGAATCAAATGAAAGTTGAAAATATTTTTTTTTCGATCAAGAAATTCGAACGATTATCCAATTTTTTTTCGAGAAAAATCTGATTGGACATGCTATTCGATCTAACGGAATAATCGAACTAAATTATCTAATCGAAAAAAATAAAAAATGGTACCATGTATGGCCACCTTAAGTCAATTTGCCAGGGGTATGAATAATTATGGGCAGCACTGTATACAAGTTTGGATATTGAGTCGCTAAGCTCATGGTCTGGCAAAGGGAAGTTGTACTCCATCAAGAAGATGCTGTTGGTGCAAATTTAGCGTATCACATACCTTGTACTCTATGCAACCACCATAGTAGAGAATAATTGACACCATAAGACTTTAACCAATTGTAATTATTGATGCTTTATTTACATAGGTTTACATTTTTAAAAGGAATTACACGGATACAGTGTAGAATTTCTTAGCAATTAACATAATCCAAGTAAAAATAGATATTTAAAAGGCTAAACAAAATTACAGTTGTAAATACATTTGACAAAAAACAACAGTGCTCATTTATTAACACACCATAATAAGAAAAGGTGACCATAGATTCATAGCAACCACCAGCAAAATTTTTTCATAAGTCAGACCACTGCACTGAAATCTGATTGGTTATCAAGCGTAATATCGAGTGCAGTCAGTTTATATGCCAGTCAAATACAGATAACGGGTATAAAAACAGATATAAAGATAAAGGTTCACTGAAAGAGTGACAGAGTTGAATGTAGTAAACTATTCCGAACACCCACTTTTACATTCATTTTCCTGGCTTCAGCATAGGAAACGCTTCCTATATCTATATACTGCCACATGAGGATGATGTCACAGCCTAGGGGCTGTTTAGATAGGTTAAATTTTCATCCCAGAGCATTCTGGGAGACCAGGTATTTTTTTCCACTGGCTTTGCAACACTATAAAACATTACGCAAAGCTACGCCTGCCAGCACTGAAGATGTCCCCCCAAATTTCAAAATATAAATCGGAAAGGAAAGTGTGAGGAAATATTTTAAAATAGGCACAACTGATTAAATAATTTATAAAGTAACATTGTGATAAATAAGCTATTTTATTGATTACGTTATTTTCAGTACAATTCCTCTTTAAGGTGAAATCGTGTATATATGTAATGACATAATCATCCTATCAATACACAACAAGATACTGTAATATTAGCAACAGAAGCAGGCAAGGCACAATAATTATTAGGCTTTAAATAACAAGCTACAAAAAAACTTTAATGTGGAAATAATTTTTTTAAATGTTGAATAATGGAGTAAAGTGTTAGGACTTCTGTCAGGGGATTCTATGCCTGGCTGGAGTTCTCTCGTAGGCCCAGTGCACACCAAAACCGCTAGCAGATCGTCAAAACGCTAGCGGTTTTGGGAGCAGAGAGCAGATATTTGGCCGGGTGCACACCAAGCGGATTTTGTATGCGATCCACCAGCCGCATCAGCCAGTGAAAACGCTTGGCTATTGTATTTCAATGTGTGGTGCACACCGGCGGTTTGAGGTTTTTTAGCAAACCGCAAACGCGCAGCAGGAGGCGCGTTTGCGGCTTGGCAAAAACCTCAAACCGCCGGTGTGCACCATCCCATTGCAATACATTAGCCAAGCATTTTTCCAGGCAGATGCGGCCGGCGGATCGCTCCAAAAACCGCTCGGTGTGCACTGGGCCATATACACAGGACTTCAGTCAGGGGATTCTATGCCTGGCTGGAGTTCTCTCGTATACACAGGACTTCTGTCAGGGGATTCTATGCCTGGCTGGAGTTCTCTCGTATACACACGTATATGCATATAAGTGTGAGGAGAAAAACATTCCCCTAACCTACACATTTTCCGGCCTCGTTCACATTGCGTTCCGCTCGTGTGGCCGTGGCGTTGGCCGTTTTTGGAGGAGTTTATTTTTCTTCTCCCGGCACTCTGGTGGGCGATTCGTTTTTGTGCAAAGTGCATTTCTACGCGCTCTTCCCGAGTGGTTTTTTAATTCACTCCCAGACGCAAGTCAGGAAGTGAACTCTGACGAGGAAAATAATAAATACAATGTATTTATTCTTAAAAATGCGAATTCAATCGCTACACAAAGATTTTGTGAGCACTTTGCGTTTCTCCTATGCTTTCTATTGAGGCAAAATCGCCCCAAAACTGGCTCGCGCACCGCTTTGCCGACCACACAGCGCACAGCCCGCGCTAATATGAACCTTCTCATATACATTCTGTGCACAAGCGTTTGGTGGACGATTTTAAAAATCGTCTAGGTGTAAAAAAAAAAAGCCGACAACGCCTACAGTGTGAACGAGCCCTCACTGACCAAGAAAGGGCGAGAAATTGAGCCAATTAAAACTAGCAGCTGTCAACCAATTACTTGGCAACCAGTTAATAAATTAGCAGTAGTAAGGGTCATGTCTAGGAGAACTCCTGGAGAAGCATGTGATCAGTTTGGTCAGGTGATAGATATGCACGTATCTGATTTACAAGTTATGATCATGTCCTATAGCAGGATGTGATCACAAATCAGAGCTTTGCAATTCTATCAGCCAGCAATCACATGCTTCTCCTTGTTTTCTCCTAGACATGACCATCACTACTGGGGATAATCAATGCGATGCAAATCTTTCTGAGTTGATGCAAATATGTGCACCTTGAAAATGGACCAATCAATTTAAACCTGGGTTTAAATTGATTGGTCCATTTTCAAACTGCTAATATTTGGATAAAACATTTGCATAAATTTGCATCTCATTGATAATCCCTAATCACAACATCACAAGAAATGATGCATATTGAAGCACGTGTGCAGTCATTTTAACAGTAAGTAATGTGAGACAACACACAGCTCATTCCGTATACTGTAATATACAAAAAGCACTACCATTAATTACAAAGTGTTTAGCACTTACATGGGATTAAAAGAGACCTGGGAGTATTTACCGAACAAGGTGCGCTGCGAAGAGAAGAGTTTGCCATGGGCCACAAACAATATACCTTGCACTCTGAGCTGCAGCATTATGTCTATCAAGCGATTGATTGAAGTCCACACAGTCTTCTATAGTCATTAAAGCTTTATTGGTACAAAGTTAAAACAGTGCTGTAGATGGCAGCTGCCATACAGCACCATGTTTTAACTTTGTACCAATAAAGCTTTAATGACTATAGAAGACTGTGCGGACTTCAATCAATTGCTTGACTGGAAGGATCCTGGAGGTACCCTGGTGGAAGGTCCTGCGCGTCTTACCCCCTAACGTGGGTTCTGGCCACTTGAGTGCGGTTTCCACAACCAAGTGGTATCACATGAGTAGAAGCACTGCACTGCCCAAAGCATGATAGGATAACGTAGTCGTTGCAATGCAGGGATATGAACATGCCCATACACAACACGCATAGTCAATGCACCCTTAGATTAAAAAAAGATTGGTTAATTTGTTAAATACGCAATCCATAACGTGACATGCACATATGTCCAACATGAACCACAAGAACTAAAGGCCAGGCCAAGTTTGACTCAAGAAACCAAGCTGAATTATCAGTCTAACAGAACTACAAATGATCTAATCTGTAATATGTACTGGAATAGTTTAGGACTGGACAGTAACATAACTGATGGCAATATGTTAATTTATCATGAATAAATAAGGGAAAGGCTCATACCAGTGGTGGAGAAGAAATAACACGTTATATTGCTGCAGACTTCAGCTGTATCATTAAAAAAATACAAAATTAAAATCATTTACAAATAAAATCATTATAGGCCTTCCATATCAATATGCAGTCTGAAGTAGGAACTTTCTAGTTTGTTGTATATAAACGTATCGGACAGAAGACACCACTGGAAAATGGAAGACAAAGTGAGGTGAGCATGTGATTGGTTACTATAGATCAGTGTAGTTTTTATTCAGACATTTAAAGTGTACCAGAAACCCCCGACTGACGCGATTGAGCCTGTTATCGCTGCTGATTGCGGCTGAACGGCAGACCGTGGGAGGACGGCGAGGGACTCACACATGCTTATGGGGCTGGAGGAAGCCCCAGGTAAGTATCGATTCTTTCTATTCCTTGGTCTCTGGTTTACTTTAAAGGTAACCTTAAGCCTAAAAAAAAAAGTTTTACTCACCTGGGGCTTCCCTCAGCCCCCTGCAGCTGATCGGTGCCCATGTAGAGTCGCTCTGATGCTCCTGGACCCGCCGGCGGCTACTTCCGGTTTCGCCGTCACCGGCCGTCAGGCTGGGAACGCGAGTGATTCTTCGCGTTCCCAGCCATAATATCGCGCCCTATGCTGCTATTGCGACAAGGAAGGCTCCGATCAGCTGCAGGGGGCTGAGGGAAGCCCCAGGTGAGTAAAACTCATTTTTTTTTGACTTAAGGTTACCTTTAAGGCCTGCTGAGCAAATGAACATGCAAGCTACTAAATTCAATATCAGCAGATTTCAGGTTTCTCTAACACATGGCAATAATAAACATTCACACCTAAAGTGGTATGAAACCCAAATTTCATCTATGGTCTAAAGCAGTGATGGGCAAACTACGCCCTGCGGGCTGTGAGCTGTACATTGGCAGCTGGATTCCTCTCTCCCAACCCTGCAGAGTCACAAGCGGGGTTAAAACTCACCTCGACAATTCCAGTGTCGCGTCTCCATGGCAACAGGGTATCACATGACACAATGTCGGGACGTGCCAGAATATTACTTGCTGGCTGCCAATGTGTTATATGCTGGCACGTCTCAACAGCGTATCATGTGACGCCATTGCCATGGAGATGCGATGCTGGAATTGGTGAGCAGGTGAGTTTTATCGCCCGCTTGTGAAGGGGGGGGGGGGGGGTCAGGCCAGGAATAAAAAGAATGTGGTTCAAAGTATGTGGCCAAGGCTAAGCAAAGCTTGCCGAGGCTTGTTCTAAAAAATTGATCACAACATAAAACTCAGGCCGCTTTCCCACTTACTGCAGTACAGTCCATTGCGTTAAAACACCGCATTGCATCTCAGAAACAGTAATGGCCCTATAGGGTTATCACATTGATCCCATTATGGCGAGGCAAGAGCTGCCGTGCGTCTTGCCTCACTGTATGGTCGCACTGCAGGTGTGACCTTTCAGGGCTGTTGCGGTGCAATTGCAGAAGCATCGCACCTCAACAAACATTTCAACTGTGAAAGAGCTCAATTAGAAGAAAAAAATTATTGGTTTTCAAGTTACTAAGAAGGGTTATTAACTAAAGGTTCTACAAGGTAGCGCATTTAAACCAGGCCACTGTCACTGGCTCATGAGACAGATGGCAGCCAGCGCGTCCCTGGGCCTGTACTCTCTCCCTCCCTGCTGTGTGTGGTCCCCACCTTTATTGCAGCCAGTCTCGCTGGTATTCACTGCCATGCAGGAGACTACATATACACACAGGAGGAGAAGAGAGAGAGAGAGTACTGCCATCTGCCTCACACACTCGGGCTGACTGCCCCAAGTGGGTTTTAAATGCGCTACCTTGTACTTCACTCAGAAGCTATTTGATAGTTAAGTGTTAAAGAGAAACCATAATCAAGAATCCCAATCAGTAGCTGATACCCCCTTTTACATGAGAAATGTATTCCTTTTCACAAATGGATCATCAGTGGGCTCTGTATGGCTGATATTGTGGTGAAATCCCTCCCACAGGAAACTGTGAGGACCATGGTCCTGGCAGTTTCCTGTCTGTGAACCTCGTTGCATTGTGGGAAATAGCTGTTTACAGCTGTTTCCAACTGCCAAAAAAAGCAAGCTGCAGCTACTTCCACTGACATCACCTGCAAGCAGTAAAAATGTCACCATGTGATAAATGTCAGAATGTAAATCAGGGAGAGGAAAGTTTTTACAATGGACAAACATTGACTAAATCATTTATACATAATTATTGTAAAAATGAAGAACTTTTTTATTACATTATTTTCACTGGAGTTCCTCTTTAAGTTTCATTGATTAACATGGGTTCTCGGTCTGAAAATGCATTTTCCTTTTTACAGAAAACATGCCTGAAAACAGACAAGTGTTCTCCCAGCTTCAGTGAAACGATTCCTTCCAGTGACATTACTGGTCAATGTTTAAGAGCAAACATACAATGTTGAGTGTCATACCACTTAAAGATAAGGATCACTGTATTAATGTTAGATTACACCCCTTCTTGGACTGGGCTCCTCAGTGGCTCTGCTTCAGTTCTGCCATTCATTGCCTCTGGTGCTTTCTTCTTCTCTCCAATTGGTAGGTATTCATGTCTGTACATAAAGTAAAGTTCTACTAAAAATGCAATAGATGCCAGAAACCCGAATGCCTGGAAGATAAGATATAAAGAAAACTTGTTTAAATTGTTTTGTTTTAAACATTTAGTAAAAAGAAAAAAATCACTAGATTACACAGTTTTCACATTAAGATTTGCAAATCTATTTCACTGGTATAATGTAACGCTTAGTCAATTTTGTAAGAGGCTCTCTGATGTCTTCACCTAGCTGGTAATATGGAGCCTGTGAAAAGTCATTTACCACTACTTAGCCTTTTCTTAACCCATAATCCGCCACTACTTAGCTTCCTGTTAAAATGGACCTGAACTCAGAACTTCTTCTCTGCTCTAAGAGATAAGTAGCAGTATAATAACCTTAAGATTGCTTACACACCAAGACGTTACAGGCGCACGTTAGTGCGCCTGTAACGCTCCCCCAACGCACAGCAATGTAACACAAGTGGGCTGTTCACACAGCCCACGTTGCGTTACATGTAACGCTGCACGTTCTCCGCAAAGTGCAGCATGCTACGGCGTTGGAGCGGCTATAGCCGCGTTAGACTGTTTGCACATGCGCAGTGGGGGGCGGAGAGGAGGCGGGGAGAGCCAGCTACAGTAGCCGTGCACATGGCTACTTAATATTCACTGCACTGGCGGGCGCTGATTGGCCGGCGGGACCACGTGATGCGGAGTGTCTCGCTCCGCATCACGTGGACCCGCTGGCCAATCAGCGCCACTCTGGGAGACCTTATAGGGATAGAGCCGCCTAACGCGGCTCACTCTACCGTCGGCTCTTGCAGCAGCATACGTTGTGTTAGGTGCACGTTATGCGACCTTAACGTAGCACCTAACGCAACGTCTTGGTGTGCAAGTAGCCTTAAAGTAATATATTTCTTTGTTACAGCAGACACAAATCCTACTGTAAATCTGCACTGTTTCTACTTCCTGCTTTCATGGAAGCAGACATATTGTTAACATCCTTTGCTTTAAAATGAGCTTATCTGCCGTGGCAATCAGCTGACACAGGGGAGAGATCAAATTACACAGATGAGGGGGAATTATACATCCTAATTTATCTAACTACATACAGGATGCAATTCTCTCTGTTTTCCTTCTGTCCTGTGCAAGAGTTTGGGTCCACTTTAAAGGAATCTTAGCAGCTCCTGGTTTCAAATAGCTGAAAGAGTTGCTATGTTTAAGCTCAGTTAACCCAGCTCAGTTCTCTTTAACCCATAATCTGCCACTACCCAGCCCTCCTATTAACCCACAATCTGCCACTACTCAGCCCTCCTATTAACCTATAATCTGCCACTACCCAACCTTGCGAAATAACATAGGGGGTACATTGGCTCCGGGAAGACCCACAAAAGGGGTACATGCTCTGAAAATTGAGAACCACTGCCTTAGATTATGTTTTTTTGTATCTTATGCAGAGTACTTGATTAGCGCAGGCGCTATCATGGTCAAATACCGCGGTCGCGATATGAACATATCTTGCGGTAGTTACGCATACATGCGATGGGGATTAATTGTAATATTGCCGTGCACTGTGTATGGGCGGTAATATTATAGACATTTAGTGAATTAAGCTGCATGCCACATGTCATCTCGTTATTCCTTTAAGGCAAGCCTTTACAATAAATGACATTTTCAAAGAGTTAAGACTTTTAAATAAAAATATGTCACCAAACCTCAGGAAAAAATGTTCTTTCCAGATGGCTGAATCTTGTTTGTGCTGTTTGCATTTAGTTGAGGCCAAAAGCCAACGTGACAGTTTGATCAGATTCTCTGACTGATCACATAAGCATCACAGCTGTAGGAAAAACTCTTTATTTGTAACCATTAACTGCTGACTGAATTTCTGGGATAATAGAGAGGTGCCCATTCATTGGATCTGCAGTGAAACAGGTTTGATAGTTGAGGCCTTTACATGAAAACTGTTGAAAGACTTTATTCAGTAAGGCCTCGTTCAGACTATACGCGCTGCCGTGCGCATTTTGGCAGCGCGTATAGTGTGCGACACGCAAGAACGGTAGAAGGGCATAGACAGCCCTTCTACCGTTCCCATCATATGCGCTGTGTGGCAGCGCGATTGCGCTATCGCATACTGCACGCATTTTTGTGAATCGCAGCGCAGATCCCATTCATTGTAATGAATGGGATCTGCAGCGCATAGGAGCGCAGATGGCGTGCGATTGGACGCGTTGCGTTCCGATCGCACAGCCATCTGCGCTAAATGATGTGAACGAGGCCTAAAAGATTTGGCAAAGTATGCAAATATGGCGTAGCCATCAGCTACTACTTACTTTAGACAAAAGACAGTGCGCAAAGGAGAATTGTCTGACAAATATAGCCATTTTGTTATGCATGTATACAGTACAGTCATCTTCCACAGTGCTTTACATAATTCATATCAATAACTGTTCCTTAAAGGAGCTCACAATTATTCTCTCTACTATAATATATTCATATTCCAGTATCCCTACTATGGTCTTCAAATAGCATGGGGGAAAATCAATCAATCTAATATGTTTTTGAGATGTGGAGGAAACCTATACAAACAATTGGAAAAACACACTAACTATACAGAAAGTGTCTTGACCAGACAGGATTCTCGAGATTCTGGTGCTGCTAGGCCATCGAGCTGTCCGCTCAGAAATAACACTATGGCCCAGTCCCAATAATGTCCCAGCAAACCTACCACAGACAACACCTCACAGGCCTTTTCCTTTAAAGAGAATCTGTATTGTTAAAATCACACAAAAGTAAACATACCAATGCCTTAGGGGACATCTCCTATTACCCTCTGTAACAATTTCGCCGCTCCTCGCCGCATTAAAAGTGGTTAAAAACAGTTTTAAAAAGTTTGTTTATAAACAAACAAAATGGCCACCAAAACAGAAAGTAGGTTGATGTACAGTATGTCCACACATAGAAAATACATCCATACACAAGCAGGCTGTATACACCCTTCCTTTTGAATCTCAAGAGATCATTTGTGTGTTTCTTTCCCCCTGCAGCTATCTTCCACTGAAGTGTCAGACTGTTTCTTCCTGCAGAGTGCAGACAGCTCTGCCTGTATGTAATTCCTCAGTATGTGAAAGCCCAGCCAGCTCAGAGGAGGATTTATCCAGCTTGTAAAAGATAAGCGAGAAGAGAGAAGCTGCTCTAATCTAAATAATACACAGGCAGTGTGCAGAGAGGGGCCTGGAGGGGGGAGATGCATCACAGAACTACAACACTGAAGAACTTGGCAGCCTTCCAGACAAAGGCTGACAAGTCTGACAAGAGAGAGATAAGTTGATTTATTACAGAGATGGTGATAGTAGAACGTGCTGCAGTAAGCCAGAACACCTTAGAATAGCTTTTGGAACTTGTAGGATGATAAAAAACAGGATGCAATTTTTGTTACGGAGTTCCCCTTTAAAGGGGTTATTTCGCGAAAAAAGTAGGCAGTTAAAAAATGTGACAGATGACATGTTTTGGGCCAGTCCATCTTTTTAAGGGGGATTCTCAGGGCTTTCTTTGTTTTCAACAGCATTTCCTGAACAGCAGTTTAACTGCCAACATAGTAAGATACCAGCCAGCCTCCCTACTCACTTGCACATTATTTTGTCAGTTAGACTTTGCAACTGCTGTTCAGGAAATGCTGTTGAAAACAAAGAAAACCCTGAGGAATCCCCCTTAAAAAGATGGACTGGCCCAAAACCTGTCATCTGTCACATTTTTTAACTGCCTACTTTTTTCGCGAAAGAACCCCTTTAAGGGTCCTTTCACACTTTGTTTCATGTTGCCATAGACAGAATCAGTGCATTGTGTTACAGAGTGACGTGCCCATTTACATTGGAAGTGAGGCATATTTGCATGGTACAGTATTCCCCTACTGTATGGGTGACCACACCCTTTAGGTGCAATGCAACTTTTCTGCAATGTTGCAGTGCGATTGAAGAATAGTTGCATCGCACCACATTCTACATAGTATGTAAGGAGCCTTAGGGTCTCAGAACTGTTACCAAACTACCAAAAAAAAGTGGTAGAACTGGGTAAAAATGGTGCGCAGTGGCATAGCAATGGGGGGGTGCAGAGGTTGCGACTGCACTTGGGCCTTGAGCCAGAGGGGCCCACCCTCAACCACAGTGTATCCTGGGAATACACAATGAGGGTTTTTTGGCAGACAGTTGGTCAATGGAAACTGATCAGAAAAACGATTGAAAAAATTATTGTTGGAGGATCGATCGGCCAGTAAATCTGCTGAAAAAAACTCATTGTGTATTCCCAGCATTAGCTCTTTATTGATCCTGTGCTGGTATTAATCACTTCTATAGATGCTTTGAATAGTAGCAATAATTAAACTGTTGCCCATCCTCTTCTTCCACCTCTGACACTGTGGTTGTCCTTGATTGGTTTTTGGTGCACCATTACAATTGTTATGTATAGAGTGCTTGGGGTGCCCCAATGTAAAACTTGCACTGGGGATAACAGCTTCTTAGCTATGCCACTGATGGTGCGTGTACTGTAAATACCATCAGGATTCCTCAGACAAAGCAGGATTTGAACAAAATATATTTCTGATTCAGGTATTAATGTGTCTTGAAAAATGCGTCTCTAGAATCTAGATAAGCATCAGTGAAGATCCTGGCTGAGGAATATAGCTTATGAGGACTTACAGCTACTTCCTTTTTAGGTCCTGTTCGCACTAGAAGCACTGCAAGATAGTGCACACAGCTCTTTACTGCCTCTCCCCTGCTCCTGCCTGAGCTTGCCTGAGCCCCCCCCCCCCCCCTTCACTAATACACCAATCACACGGATCACAGTGCCGAACCATAAAAAGTGTCTTCAGCAGCATTTTGAGATGGGTGGCCCCAGTCACTTGTACTGCATAGGACTGAACTGCTCTGTATTCCACCATGGTCATATTGTTCAGCAAAGCAGAGATCATAAATGGGTCCTAAAACTAGAACAGACAGGCCAGAAGTGAAAAAAAATTATTATGAATTGTATCTGTAGTACAGATATTAGTAGCAAAGAAAAGTCATTAATAGCAAAGAAAAGTCTTATATTTTTGTTTTCAATCATATAGGGTTTTGTTTTGTTTTATTATAACACTGCATCATTCTGTCACAGTTGCAGTTTTAAAAGCACACTGTCTTTTAAAGAGACTCTGAAGCCAATTTAGAAACGGTCTTTTACCTTTTATTTATATTAGGCATGTTTGCCCGTTAAAACGCCGCTATCCCGTCGCAGAACAAGGCTTTTTTACCCCCCAAATCCCCTGTGGCACACTGCGGGGAGCGCTTCCGTGAGAGGCAGAGCTTTTGGCTGCAGCTCTCCCTCTACTCACATCTATCAGTGCGGATCGCCGCCTCTCCCCGCCCCTCTCAGTCTTCCTTCACTGAGAGGATCGGGGGAGAGGCAGCGATCAGCGCTGATAGAAGCACATGGAGGCAGGGCTACAGACGAAAGTACTGCCTCCCTGGGCAGCAAAATCCACGACCAAGAAAGTCGTGCATTTTGCACAAGGAATTTGTGGGGTAAAAAAAATCCTCGTTCTGCCGCGGGATAGTTGGCGTTTTAACAGGGGCAAACATGCCTAACATAAATAAAAGGTAAAAAGCCATTTTTTAAGTGCCTTCAGTGTCTCTTTAACCACTTGAGGACCCACGCTTTACCCCCCCCCCCCCCCCCTTAAGGACCAGCGCTGTATTCTGTGATCTGTGCTGGGTGGGCTCTGCAGCCCCCAGCACAGATCAGGTAGCAGGCAGAGCGACCAGATCGCCCCCCTTTTTTTCCCCGTATGGGGATGATGTGCAGGGGGGGTCTGATCGCTCCTGCTGGCTGAGGTTTGTGGGGGGGGGGCACCTCAAAGCCCCCCTCCGCGGCGACATTCACCCCCTCCCTCTCCTCCCTCCCTTCCCCTCGGAGATCAGAGGCTGCACAGGAACGGATCTGTCCTGTGCAGCCGCTGATTGGCCGGGGATCGCTGATCTGGTACAACGCTGCTACTGTTAGCAGCATTGTACGAATGTAAACAAAGCGGATTATTTCCGCTTGTGTTTACATTTAGCCTGCGAGCCGCGATAAGCGTCCCGCAGGCTATTCACGGAGCCCCCCGCCGTGAATTGACAGGAGGCAGCCGCTCGCGCGAGCAGCTGCTTCCTGATTAATTAGCCTGCAGCCGGCGACGCTGGTCCTGCAGCTGCCACTTTGCCGACGCGCGTTATGAGTGCGCGGTCGGCAAGTGGTTAAACTATATAACAAAGCAGAAATAATGACTCTTTGAACCTTCCTGCAGCAAAAACTTAACTATCTATCACCGTTTCTTTTAACTAAACTGTCTATCGCTGCTTCTTTGCTGTTTAAGTGCTTCAGAAAACAGGACTGTATTTGACCCGGTGGGTTGAAGAGCTCAGAGAAGCTCTTTTGCATAGAGAACAGCTGAAGTTTTTTTTTTTTTTTCTTTTTAACTTCTGTATGTGAAAACAATGAGACTCTTTGCTACTAATACTCTATTTTCTGTACTACACATACAATTCTGTACTACACATACAATTCTGTACTACACATACAATTTATTATACGTTTATTTTCACTTTAGGTTTGCTTTAAGCCTACCTTGTACAGTCAAACAAGTGATTAGATTCTGTGATTTAGCTGGCAGCCTTAAGTGACACATAGAAGTGCAAGATAAAAATGCTGTGAATTCTACTTGTGCTGTGTATAAAGCTAACATCACTTGCTGCTCCCATGCAGGAAAAGAAATGTATGGGAAAGAAGTAATGGTGGAAGCATACAGTAGCATGTATTTTAAGAGCTACATAACATGGTGTTATATACATTTGGAAATGAAATAGTTTTCATTTTAAAAAATGACTTCTTACCACGGCTGCGCTTGAAAGTTCGGTCTTATCAATCGTAGCAACAAACACAATGGAAGCAATAAGAAAAAATACACCAATGCAAGCTGTGAGAATGAAATCCTGCAAAACAGAAATATTGGCAATTCAATGTAATTTCCTCTAGATGGCGCACAATGACCACTAAAACAGTTACACATTATAGTTTCTAACCTTACATTTTAGAAAAACAATAAGACATAAAATAACAAAAATTATATTAAGGGACCATATAGTTTAGGATAATTGGCATTGTTTCGATTGAAGGTGGCTGTGAATACTTGATACAATCCCAGGGAAAACAGAAACAATGTGCCAGATGTATTAAAGGAAACATAAGGCGTTAAAAAAACCCAGATCTACTTACCTGGGGCTTCCTCAAGCCCCTGGCAGGCTATGTGTCCCTCGCCGCAGCTCCCAGCCGTTGTCCCATGGTCCCCTTTGTAGCAACTAGTGACCTGGCAAGTTCGGCCGCTTCTGCACCTGACAGGGAGCATTCTGCGCAGGCACAGTGCTTCTGCGCATAATGCTCCCGGCTATGGAAGCACAAGCAGCACAGCCAGTCACCAGCTGCTAAAGAAGGTACAACGGCTGGGGGCGGAGCTGTGGCGAGGGACACATACTGTAGGCTGCTAGGGGCTGGAGGAAGCCCCAGGTAAGTAGATCTGGGTTTCGTCTGATGCTTCCTCTGAAGTTGGAGATTACTAGTGAATAAACATATATAACATGTATACAGTGTCATAGAAACTCATTGCAGGTCTGGAAATATAGCTGGGAAATCAATACCTCTGCACTAGATCCAAAAAAGATCTGTTTCCAAGTTCAAAACAATTACATTAAACATAAAGGAATCCAGTCTATCGTACAAAGCTCTACACTAGTTGTCACCTCCATACATTTCCTCATTAATTTCCAGATACCATCCCGCCCGAACCTTTGCTCCTCCCATAAGACCCTTTTG
Organism: Hyperolius riggenbachi; assembly: GCF_040937935.1. Lineage (NCBI taxonomy): Eukaryota > Metazoa > Chordata > Amphibia > Anura > Hyperoliidae > Hyperolius > Hyperolius riggenbachi. Next base: position 125,170,781 of record NC_090650.1, read on the forward strand.
TCCTCTAGCTTGGTCGCTTCCTCCATCCATCCACTTCTCACAAGCATCCCCTCTGGTTTGGAACTCTCTCTCACAGCCTGTCCGTCATTCTCCAAGCCAAACGTACTCACAAAATACAGCTTTTCAGACAAGCCTATAATTTGCTCTATAATTTGCTGTAGGTCACAAAGTAGAAACACTGATTCATCTGCTAACTCCTGTGTCTCCTTCCCTATTGTTGTCACCCCACTACCCTCTAGATTGTAAGCTTGGGGCAGGGACATCCTCCTACAGTTTCTTGTTTTGCTGTAATTAACCATATGGACGGGTAACAGTTTTAGTGGCATCTTAAACCACACATCAACTGTGTATGTAGTTGTATTTATATTACCGAATGTCATGATCGTACATTGTTTAAACTTCTCATGTATCTATGTTCTCCAATTTTTGTTTTGTATTATTCAAAGGGCAACGCGGCTTCTGCCAGCCCCCTGCAGCCGTCCTGTGCCCGCCCGCATTTCCAAACGATCCTCCGCTCCCCCGCTGCAACTCACTTTCATTTTTGCCGCCTTATAAGTGGACGTCCACTGTGCCTGCGCGGCCCTGGCCATGCGAGTCCTGCGCAGGCGCAATATGAGAAAATCTCTTCTGTGCCACAGTTGACGGAAACTGAAGAAACTGAAAGTGAGCCGCAGCGGGGGGCCGGAGGAACGTTTGGAAACGGCGTGGACACAGGACGGCTGCAGGGGGCTGGTAGAAGACCCGGTAAGTGAAACTTATTTTTTTACATACTTAATGGTACTGTCACCATATTTGCCAGGAATGTATATGGATATTTTTTGTGAATCCTGAGCTACTCTTTAACCACTTTACGACCGCGCCAATTGGCGTGGACGTGGCGGCAGCCCCAGGACCGCCTAACGCCAATCGGCATAAGGTCCTTGGGGCAAAGTTTGCAGGGGATCGCACGCGCATCCCTGCTGTGATGGCGGAGCTGAAGCCTATCACAGCCGATCGCACTGATAGGCTGACGGGAGGAGGGAGGGAGGGGAATACAAATTAAAAAAAAAGACTGAATTTATTAAAGAATAAATAAAAAAAATATATGTTAAAAAAAGTAAACATTGGGAGAGCGAACAGACCCCACCAACAGAAAGCTCTGTTGGTGGGGAGAAAGGGGGGGGGGTGACTTGTATACTGAGTTGTGTGGCCCTGCAGCAAGGCCTTAAAGCTGCAGTGACCTATTTGTTGAAACTGCGGTCCTTAAGTGGTTAAATATTCTTGTTTACGGACAGCTGTAAAATACTTTTCAGCCATTGCATTTTGTGATTTTTACTAGATGTTAGGAACAGAAGCACAAACACACAAAAATAAGGCAAATTGAAAACCCAATCGGATCGCACTAGTGTTCACACAATTTCTGCAGATATCCTTCGGTTTTGCGATTCGAAAATGATCGGAAACAGATCGTAACACAGAGAATCGTGTGTAGTGGAAAACAGACCTGATTTTAGGTATGCAAAGCTAGAAGTGCAGGAACTGCGTAGCATAAAGATTCCTCTCATTCGTACATTGGCCCTCATTCATACATTGGCCCTCTCATTCGTACATTGGCAATATATAATGCAAGCGTTACACCTCTATTGGTAGAATTACTTACAATTTTCTTGAAGCTGTCCATGTTGATTTTAGATTTTAGATTTGTGGCATAAACGACCAACATTAGGATAGTGAGTAATAAGGCACTGCAGCTGACAAACTCAAAGAAGTACAGTCCTCCACACACTTCGCATTGTGTGATAACTTCCTCACAGATGAACGCCACCAGGGATAACACCTACACGGTAAAGCAATATATATATATACTGTGTCAATGATTAACTTGCAACAATAGCAAGGAATGTTATAAAGCACATTTCAAGGCACAATCTCAGCTGTTAATAAAGTGTCTTTATAATATTAACAGTAATCACACCAGAGATGCAAATAAATCCAGTTTGCTTGCATTTTGTCTGCAGCTTGGAATTGAACCAAATCCATTTACTTCCTGTCGATTCTGATCAGCTCCATTCTAAACTGCATACAATTTGCATAAAATCTGCATGCAAGCCAACATTATTTACATTTTCTTGCTCTATACAGTGGCTGGGCTGTGCAATGGTTAAGGGCTCTACTTCTGACACAGGAGACTTGGGTTCAAATATTGGCTAGTGTTCAGTAAACCAGCACCTACTCAGTAAGGAGTCCTTGGGCTAGACTCCCTAAGGCCGCTTTTCCACGAACTGTTGTTAGGCCGTGAAATGCCTCTAAAAAAGTCTCACAACTGCTGCCTGGTAACTGCTTGTTCCTACATGATAACTGCTTACTTCTGCCTGGTAACTGCTTGCTGAGCACACAGCTCAACAGTTCGTGCAAAAAGAGGCCTAACACTGCTACTGCCTACTGAGGCCTCCTTTCCACGAACTGTTGAGCTGTGTGCTTAGCAAGTAGTTACCAGGCAGAAGTAAGCAGTTATCATGCAGCAACAAGCAGTTACTAGGCAGCAGTGAGCAGTTGAAAGAGTTTGAGAGGCATTTCACTGCCTATCAGCGGTCCGTGGAAAGGAGGCCTGAGTGTGCCCTAGTTGCAACAGCTCTGGTGCTTTGAGTCTGCCAGCAGAAAAGCACAATACAAATGTTATTTGTCTTGTCTTACACCTGATAGGCCTCATTTCCACGGACTATTGAACTGTTTGCTCAGCAAGCAGTTGCCATGCTACAGTGAGCAGTTATCAGGCAGCAGTGGCATAGGCATTTCACTGCCTATCAACAGTCCAGTGGAAAAGAGGCCTAAGGCCTCCTTTCCACGAACTGTTGAAAGGCAGTGAAATGCCTCTCAAACTCTCTAAACTGCTCACTGCTGCCTAGTAACTGCTTCTTGCTGCATGATAACTGCTTACTGCTGCCTGGTAACTGCTTGCTGAAGACACAGCTCAACAGGTTGTGGAAAGGAGGCCTAAGGCCTCATTTCGACGGGCAGTTGATAGTAGCGAAATGCCTCTCAAACTCTCACAACTGCTTGCTACTGCCTGGTAACTGCTCACTGCTGCCTGGTAACGGCTTACTGCTGCCTGGTAACTGCTCACTGCTGCCTGGTAACTGCTTGCTGAGCCCACATTCCAACTGCTTGTGAAAAAGAGGCCAACAGTAACTGCATCAATCTGCTCATGGTTTTGCAACTGTGACATTTGTACTTTCATATGTAGTATAAAATATTATTTGGGTATGGTTATATTTATTGTCCTGTATGTTTTACTGAAATCAGCTGTTATGTATCAGAGCTGGCACTGTGTAAGTAACTGGTCACAAATGAAGAATGAAGGCTTCCGTTGAAGTCCTAAGAGTTAATGTACACAGGCTTTTGACTAAGTACAGTTACTTTTACGGTAGCCATACATTTAACAAGAAAGTAAAACTTCCTGTACCAATCCAACTACCTTCAGGCCCTTTCACACTGGTGCATTTTCAATGCATTGTGTTACCCTTTTTTACCGCAGGGTAACGCGAAGGCAATGAAAGTCGGATGTAATGTGCCGGAAAGTTCTGAAGTGACGGTATTCGCGCATTACCATTCAACATCCACAGCGACGTGCGGTGACCGGAAGTCATGTAAGTCAATGATGAAGCACATATTTTAGAAATGTTCACATTGCGGAGCGCACGTGCGGTAGCAAGTTATGTCAGTAGACTTGCTTGCAATACGCATTTCGCCACAGGAAGTGAATGCTAGAGAGCTTCACTTAATAGATTTGGCTTACTGCGCATCACAGCCGGTATTCCAAAGGCTGTTTTTTGCCTTGCAGTGTTGTTGGTGTGACACCGGCCTCAGGCTTCTGTTTGTAAGCTGCTTAAAAAACACATGCCTAATGAGGGGCAAAGGAGAGGTACAAAGAGAAAACCCTGTAGGAAACATTAAAAATTAGACATATTCCACCTAATCATCTGATTGGTAAATCTCCCAATCTTTCATTGCATACACACATCCACATTGGGCAATAAAACCACAACCTACACAACCCATTCATAGTATTCAAAATCTGTTGGCCCTCTTGCTACAAGGAGGTGGTAAACTGGCAGTGATTGGATGCGTGTGACAGGCATAACGGTGTATGCAGCAGCTACCATTATAATGTGATTTCAACATCACACAATATTGCTTTGTATGGCCTGAAGGATGCTCCCTGCAATGCACCCACAAGAGATGTTACAGTTATTGTATTCTGGTAGGAGGTAACTACAGTAATACTCCAGATACAGAGCTCTTTTGTGGCCTAAGCTAGGTTTTTCTTTCTACAGCATGAGGGCTGCGAGTTAAACAGGTTTTTTTGTCTGATAAACCATTGAATGCTCTGACTTGATCACCGATCTTGTAAAACTAGGCTGATTCCAGTAGAGCACAAAAATACGTTGGATTTCCTTTGGTGGTCCAGTGTTCTCAGCAGAATATTTTTTCCAGCCGGGTGGCATGAAAAAGTAGCCGGGTGGGGAGGGTCACACTGGCTGCGGAATCACACTGGGTGTCGGAGGGGGGGGGGGGGGGGGGGGGGTTTAGGTAATATGCTAGGTACTACTGAATGGGTGGGGGCAGCCCAGGATTAAAAACGCACACACACACACACCATACACACACGCACACACACATTATATATGCACACACATGCAATATATGCACACACACACACACTATACGCACGTACACACACACACACACACACACACACACACACCATACACAATATATGCAGACATACAATATATGCACACACACACACACTATACACACACACTATACACACGTACGTACACACACACACCATACACGATATATGCACACACACACACACACACACACGCACACACGCACCATACACACGCACACACACACCGTACACACCCCACACCGTACACACACACACTTTCCTAATGCCTCCATGGCAGCACCTACGGGTTGTTGCCCCGTCCACAATCCCCATAGGACAAGTGAATAGATAAGTTAAACCCAACCCCACTACTCCCTGTCTTTGCTTTTCGTCCTCCCCTCGGACAAGTTGGATCGCTGCTGCACTCTTACCGGCCATCCCTGGGATGGTTTCCTTCATCAGCCAGGTTCAGCCTCTCCTGGTGGGCCCTGTACACTCCAATGGTGTGTCTAGCGGCAAGGATCCCATTCTTCTGGTCTTGGGGATCGTGTTGTCAACGCATGGGCTGTCAGGTAGGAGGCTAATAGCCACCTTTTCTGCGGGACAAACTGTTATTCTATTACCGGCTATTAGCCGGCTCTGGCGTGGGTCCCTACTTCCTGTGTGGCCTTCCATGTGACACGCACCACTTCCGGGTGCGCTCCAGCCAGCCTCAGCCTGTGATTGGTGTTCGGCCGTTCGTCACTTCCGGTTGTGCGGCGAAACCGGAAGTGGGGCGGCCGCCGGCGCAGCTTCTCTATTTAAACAGCAGCTGAGCGGGGAGTCGGCGTCCATATGCGGAGAATCGTCTGCAAAGCTCCAGGACGCCGATTCCCAAACCAGCAGCAAGATTTAGCAGGTTAGTTTGTTTCCACTAGTGTTTTGTCTTCTGCCATGCCGTATTCATCTTTTAGGGGGATGTTAATCTTGGCTCAAGAAGCCTCTTGACCTAGAGCTATATGTTTGTTTACAGCACTTCTCTATGGCTGAACAGGCTGAGGGGGTGGATGATGTCACTTTGGATACAGGGACCATGCATATAGACCAGCAAGTACATGTTAGGTAAGGTTGCAGAAGGTGAGTATTTTGGTTCTACTCAAGCAAAAGAGCGCAGAAGATTAATGGACATTCATTTGTCCCCTGACAGCCCTGGAAGACAAAAGGATCATGAATATTACGACTATTACTACAATAGAAGGCCAAAGTCACCACGGAGATCGGATTATCACTACTATGAAAGGTCACGAAGCAGATCTCCAAGAGACTATAGACGTTCTCACAGACACAGACATTCTAAACCCTGTTGGGCTTGTGGAAGAACACCTCTACCCGGAAAGTTAGTCTGCCAAGATTGCTTTACACAAATGTCCGTGGAGCAACAACAGCCAGTGGAAGTATCAGAATTAATTAAAAAAGCCGTTCAGTATTCCATGGCGGAATACGTAGCCAAGTTGCCTTAAGTAAATGAGTCCGATATCCCTTCTACTGCTTCCCAACAGGATGAGGATGAGGATTTTGAAGAGGGCCAGACAGGATTTGACTTTGCTCTGGTTGAGCCCTTTGTCAAAGCAGTAAAGCAAGCTATAGAGTGGGAAGAAGGAGAAGAGCAGGAGGAAAAGCAAAAGAAGACCTACTATAAGCATTTAAAGAAATCCTCGACTGCATTTCCCTTTATGGAGGAAATAGAGGAAATTATTCAGGAAGAATGGACTAAGGTCGAGAAGAAAGCAACCTTAAACAACAGGCTCTCTAAGTTATATCCTCTACCAGAGAAGAGAACAAAATCCTTAGACGAGGTTCCGTCAGTAGACGCTTCCGTTATGAGACTAGCCAAACATGTGACACTCCTAACTGACGAGGCAGTATCCTTCAGGGAACCAAGCGATAGGAAGATTAATGCAGATCTTAAAAAATTATATACGGTTATGGGAGGAGCCATGAGGCCAGCAGTCGCCCTAACCTCAGTAAGTAGAGCAGTTAGAGCATGGACCGAAAATCTTCAGACCGCAATAGCCACCGACGCAGACAAGGAAACGCTAATTAATGGCTTACAGGAATTTAAATTGACAGCGGATTTTGTCGGAGAAGCGGCTAAAGACCTCGTCAGATCGATTGCAAGATCAATGCTGTATGGAGTAACAGCCAGGAGGGCTCTGTGGCTCAGGTCGTGGTTCGCGGACCCCATGTCAAAGCAAAACTGGTGCAAAATTCCATTTGATGGGAAGTCATTCTTCGGTGACAGAATGGATTCAGCAATTTCTAAAGTCACTGGAGGGAAATCGGGGTTGATACCACAAGATCGCAAAACAAAAAGACCATTCCCTTCCCAATCAGGCCGTTTTCAACAGACAAGATATCGTAACGCAAGATCATATAGACCCGGAAAGGAATTTCGCAAGAATTGGCAGGGAGGTCAGGCAACTCTTTAGCGACTGAATAAGCAAAAGGCGACACCGGCTGTTCCTAGTACCTCAAAGGGGTTTTGATGGTGTGTCCGCCCAGGTGTGCCCAGTGGGAGGCAGGCTCCGTGTGTTCGGACACATTTGGGCGGAGCATATTCGGAATCCCTGGGTGCTGGAGACAGTTACTCGGGGACATCGTTGGAGTTTCATAGACAAACCTCCCCCAGATCGGCAACGAAAATTCCAACATCAAACGACAGAAAACAGATCCTAGAAACATACATTCAAGAATTGGTCTCAAAGAAAGCCGTGAGGGAAGTACCAATAGAAGAAAAATGGAAGGGTGTTTACTCATCCCTATTCCTGGTGGAGAAGAAGTCGGGAAAGTTGAGACCCGTTTTGGACCTCAGAATACTGAACAGACAAATAAGATCACATCATTTCAAGATGGAATCTTTGCAGTCTATAATCCTATCAGTGGAGCAGGGAGACTGGATGTTATCCACGGACCTAGAAGACACGTACCTACATATCCCTATCCATCAGAATTTCCAGCGCTAAGGTTCTGCGTGGGAGAGCTACACCTACAATTTACTTGTCTCCCTTTCGGGATAAGTACTGCCCCCAGGACATTTTCCAAAGTATTGGTCCAGGTGATAGCCCTACTTCGTCTGAAGGGACTGAGAACACACCATTATCTGGACGATATACTTCTTCTATCTCAGGACATACAGTTGATTCAGTCTCAGAGGACGCTTCTTTTGACTATTCTCCAAAAGTTCGGCTGGCTGGTGAGCTGGGAAAAAAGTCAGCTGACTCCTGTGCAAGATATGGTGTTCTTAGGGGCAAGATTCCAGACCGTGCACAACTCGGTAGGTCTGCCGGAGGCCAAGATACACACTATAATCCAAAGAATGCGACAGGTGAAACCTATTCAAAGGTGGAGAGCAAGACAATGCCTCAGCCTCCTTGGGGTTCTAACGTCAACCATACCCATTGGCCCAGTGGCACATGAGGACCTTTCAGTGGGAATTCCTTGCCCAATGGGACGGTAACAATATGAATCAAGAAGTTTTTTTTAACACAATCAGTCAAGGAAAGTTTCTTTTGGTGGTAGAACAGAACAAACCTGTGAAAGACCCAGAGTATCGTCAAACACGAACCATTAGTATTAACAACGGATGCAAGCAACAAAGGTTGGGGAGCTTTTCTTGCATCCGCAACGGTACAGGGAACATAGCACAGGAAGGAATCAAAGGAAGCAATCAACATCTTAGAACTGAGGGCAGCTTACTATGCTCTTTGTCATTTCATGCCAACCTTATCCAACAAGTCGGTCCTGCTAAGAATGGACAACAGGACGGCGTTAGCCTATGTGAACAGACAGGGGGGCACGAGGAGCTGGAAATTATTAATGGAGACGGCACGGCTCATGGATCTAGCAGAGAGGAATCTAGCAGACCTGAAAGTGTTACACATTCCGGGAGTAGAGAACACGAAAGCGGACTTTTTGAGTCGCAGCAAGCTATGCAACAACGAGTGGTCCTTGAATCAGAAGATCTTCTAGGAAATCTGCAAGAGATATGGGAGGCCGCAGATAGATCTAATGGCAACTCCCCAAAATACAAAATGTCAGAGGTTCTTCTCCCGCTGGAAGACGCACTCGGCGGAGGCGACGGATGCAATTTCTGCACCTTGGAATTTCAAACGGGGATATGTTTTTCCGCCTGTCCCCATGGTGAGCAGACTACTCAGGAGAATATCCCGGGAGACAATGGTAGTGATAAACTATGGAGTTTGAAGATACAGGCTTTGTGGAGAATACCAATAGAGACGGACATGATACAGCAGGGACCGTTTGTGTACCCCAATCCACACAAATTAGCTTTGACGGTATGGCTGTTGAGGGGAAAAAACTAAGGAATGCAGGATGTTCAGACGAAGTGATTGAAACACTATTGAAAGCTAGAAAATCTACAACTTATCATACGGTCTGGTGTAAATTCACAAATTTTGCTAACCAGCAACAATTTGATCCATTACATCCAGAGGTACATCAAATCCTAGAATTTCTACAGATGGGATTGGATAAACAACTAGGTTATTCGACTCTTAGGGGCCAGGTGACAGCTATCTCAGCTCTAACAGGGCAAAGATGGGCGACCAATCCATTAGTGGCTCAATTCTTAAAGCCAATGGGTACCGTTTAAAAAAAAAGAAAAAGTCAGATACTCACCTAAGGAGAGGGAAGGCTCGGTCCTAATGAGCCTTCCCTCTCCTCTCCCGGTGCCCTCGGTGCTGCGCTGGCTCCCCCGTTCGCGTCCGCCGCCGCAGGGACTTCGGAGGTCTTCGGGAGCACTCGGGCTTCCGAAGACGGGCCGCTCCATACTACGTACGCGCGAGCGCGTCTTAGAGGGCGCTCGCGCATGCGTAGTATGGAGCGGCCGCGTCATCGGGAGCCTGAGTGCTCCCGAAGGCTTCCGAAACCTCCCTTCGGCATGCGGAAGTGGCAGTATTTGACCGAACTGGTCGAATACTGCCACGGGGGATCCTGCGCGGGACCGGGCACCGGGAGAGGAGAGGAAAGGCTCATTAGGACCGAGCCTTCCCTCTCCTTAGGTGAGTATCTGACTTTTTCTTTTTTTTAACGGTAAACATTCACTTTAAAGGCTTTGGAAACAAGGAAAAACCGAGAGCCCAATCTAGTGTAGTATGTTCACAGAATCTGAAGAATGTATGCAATAAAGATTATACTCACAAACACGGGTCACCACACAGGCGACCACTAAAAAGGCAAGTGGGGAGAATTATCACCTGACCCCACTCAGGTTTAAAAAGTCGCTCTCTATAGACAGGAAAAAATGGGGATACACCCCTCCACCAAGGGTGGACTAAGTATATAAGTAAACAAGAGTAATAGAGGCGCCAAAACAGGATAAATTTTTTTTTAAAATCCGTCTAAAAGGAGGGACATGGGTGGATTCACCTCCCTCAAGTACATAAATGACCAGGCCAAATTCAGCCGTTAATTTACAACTGTATTTATTTCAAAAGCAATCTCCAAAATATGATGCAACGCGTTTCACGGGCCAACATCCCGCTTCATCAGGCAATCGAGAAAGGAGAACACAATAGTAGGTCAATGTAAATCCAGAGCGCCTCTAGAGCTTTACATTGACCTACTATTGTGTTCTCCTTTCTCGATTGCCTGATGAAGCGGGATGTTGGCACTTGAAACGCGTTGCATCATATTTTGGAGATTGCTTTTGAAATAAATACAGTTGTAAATTAACGGCTGAATTTGGCCAGGTCATTTATGTACTTGAGGGAGGTGAATCCACCCATGTCCCTCCTTTTAGACGGATTTTAAAAACATTTTTATCCTGTTTTGGCGCCTCTATTACTCTTGTTTACTTATACAATTCTTAAAGGCATTTATGAAGATCAAACCACCAATACGAAATGTATTTCCAAAGTGGGATCTTCCTATAGTTCTGGAAGCACTTGCAGGGACGCCTTTCGAGCCCCTGGAAAAGAGCTCAGTATGGCATCTCACCTTAAAGACCGTTTTTCTACTAGCCATTGCTTCAGCTAAGAGGGTGTCCGAACTTCAGGCCATCGGAATAAAAGAACCCTCCCTAAACTTCTTTCCGGACAGAGTGATCATACGCCCGGTACAACAATTTATTCCCAAAGTATCTACTGTGTTTCATTTCAACCAGGAATGGACACTACCCACATTCCAGACTAAGGATTCGGAGGAGCCTCACAGCCTGGACGTATCACGTATACTTAAACAGTACCTAAAGGTGACGGAAACCTTTAGGAAATCAGAGAGACTTTTTGTCATCTCGGGAGGATGTAGAAAAGGTGAGGCGGCATCATCTAGATCTATAGCATCCTGGATTGTGAAAGCAATTGAAGTTGCTTACAAAATCAGTAATCTAGAGCCCCCACAGGAGTTGAAAGCCCACTCCACCAGGTCCATATCTACATCGTGGGCAGCATATTCTAGAGTCTCAGCGGAGAAGATCTGCCAGACAGCTAGCTGGAGTTCTGTGCATACATTTATGCAACACTATAGAGTAGATCCAGCAGCAAATTCGACAATTGACTTTGGTAGAGCGGTTCTATCTGTTCTGAAACCTGTATCAGTCATGTAATAATTATGCTTACCTTTTGACGATCTTGATTTTGCACTGTAATAAAACAATACTTTTTTGTGCACCAGCAATAGTTGCCCGTCCTTGGTCTTATCATTTCGCTAGTCATATCCCGTAGGTGCTGCCATGGAGGCATTAGGAAAACAGAAAATTGTATACTTACCTATCGGTAATTTTCCTTTCCTGATGCATCCATGGCAGCACATAGGACCCACCCTATTGCTCGGTGAGGTCGAAAAGAGAATAGACAGGGAGTAGTGGGGTGGGGTTTAACTTATCTATTCACTTGTCCTATGGGGATTGTGGGCGGGGCAACAACCCGTAGGTGCTGCCATGGATGCATCAGGAAAGGAAAATTACCGATAGGTAAGCATACAATTTTCCGTTATACACACGTACACATACACACACACACACACACACACACACACCATACACAATATATGCACACACACACACGCACACACACACACTATATGCACGTACACACACACACACACCATACACAATATATGCACGCACACACACACACACACACACCATACACAATATATGCACACACACACACACCATACACACACACCCCACACCGTACACACACACACACACACACACACACACACACACACACACACTTTAAGAGGACCAATCATCTGTCATGAAGATACTCTGCTATGAATATCAGCAGGAGGCTGCTGAATAAAGTGTTCTGAAGTTTAGACTGCAATAACCACAAGTATTTTCCAAGTTTAGATACAATTACAGCTAAACTGCTTTTTTATTTTCTAGAAATAAGGTCAGTAATGCCACCTTTTCATAATTTCTCAGCAGAAGTCTTCTGCAACATTACAGCTCTCCTCTCCACATCTGGTTAATCACTAGGTCGTCATTAGTGAGGACAGTACAAGTGTGTGAAGCTAATTCTGTCTACATATAAAAGGCATTTACCACAGCAGCTGCTGCGAGACAGCCCCCCCCCCCCCCCCCCCCCACCGTTATGAAAAGGAGACTCCCCAGAATGAATAGAGCCAGGCGTCCAGCGGTACAAGTTTATCCGTCCTGCGTGTAACTTCACAGGAGCTTTCCCCGCCCCTCTACACTACAAAGGGAGCTGGGGAAGAGGGCGGAGATAGCGTCACTGAATTAGAGATGCGAAGTTCGGATCTTTTCAATGATCCGGATGATTCGAATAGGATCATTGAAAAGATCCGGATCTTTGATCCGAATCTCGGATCATTTTACTAGGGAAGCATTTGGGGGTGAAATGAATAGCAGGACAGGTCTTTCCTTGCGGTGGACAGGAGAAGGGGAGGGGGGTGGACACACATAGAAGGGGAGAAGATGGACAGAGGGCAGGGAGTGGACAGAGAAGGGAGGAGGGAGGAGCAGAGAGCAGAAATGTTTTTTTGCACACAATACCCACATGCTGCCATCATTTTTTAAGTATATTTCACCTATATGTTCATCTGTATACTTTAAAAGCAAACCTCGCACAGTAAAATAAAGCATTCCCCAAAGCATTCCCAGAAGTGAAGTGCAGCTGTTTAGAGCAGTGCAGGAGGATCATATTGCCCTGCAATCACAGTGCCTGCAAAGTTACTAAGCTGTGCAGAGCTGAGCCAAAAGCTTCCAATGTGTTCACTGTGCACAACTACGGAACAGACAGCCTATAATGAGCAGCACGTTATAGCCAGTATGTGTGCTCTACACATATCTGGCAGTGGCACCCATGTCCCCTCTCTCTCTCATCTACCTGTGGCTGTGCAAGGCTGGCTCCCCTCCAACAGAGCGATCCATCTCTGCTCTGCTTCCAGGACCCCGCTGCCCACTGAGAGGGGGCGTGTCGCTCCTGGCCCCGCCCCTTTTGCGATCCGAATCACTCATTTTGATGATTCGGATGATTCTACTCACAAAATAGATTCGGATCAAAGATCCGAATCGTTCATGATCCGGACAACACTACACTGAATGAATAACAGAGAGCTGGCTGCACAGTGCACAGATGCTGCTGCTGTGATGATTCAAGAGGAGGAAGTAATTCTGCCACAGACCAAGGAAAACGGTGGGGATGGGTGTAGAGTCAGGTGGGCGCTCCGCCCAGCTGAAAGGCTCTGGGGAGAACACTGGGGTCCACATGTGGCAACAGTGGGGGCCAGGAGGACTTGGCCTCTGCAGGATCCAGAGGCTTCCCTCTACCCAAGTATATTTTTTTCTTAGCAGGTTCAACCTCATTTACACTTTAAAGGGAGTCTGAAGCTTAATTAAAAATAAAAAACAGATACTCAACTCACCAAAGGAGAGGGAAGGCTCTGAGTCATATAGAACCCTCCTGTTCTCCTCCCGCTCTCCACATTTCCCCACAGGCTCCCCCGTTAGCAGTCCACGACCGTTCGTTTGTAGGCTGCTCTCTTCCACGTTGGGTGGCCTTCTGCAGTCAAGATGGGCCGCTCCATACTGTGCACACGTCCTCTCTCGCGCACTCGCGTATGCGCAGTAGAGCCGCCAATCTTCAGAAGCCCAAAGTGCTTCTGGAGATTGCCGAAGTTTCCCGTGGCAGGAGATTCAAACGGAGGAGCCTGCGGGGGAACGACCCAGAGCCTTCCCACTCCTTAACCACCCTGGCGTTCTGATTAAATCGCCAGGGTGGCTGCGGGAGGGTTTTTTTTAAATAAAAAAAAAACTATTCCATGCAGCCAACTGAAAGTTGGCTGCATGAAAGCCCACTAGAGGGCGCTCCGGAGGCGTTCTTCCGATCGCCTCCGGCGGCCAGAAGTAACACGGAAGGCCGCAATAAGCGCCATGGCGACGAGCGGAGTGACGTCATGGACGTCAGCCGACGTCCTGACGTCAGCCGCCTCCGATCCAGCCCTTAGCGCTGGCCGGAACTGTTTGTTCCGGCTACGCTGGGCTCGGGCGGCTGGGGGGACCCGCTGCAGCGGCGATCAGGCAGCACACGCGGCTGGCAAAGTGCCGGCTGCGTGTGCTGCTTTTTATTTCATTAAAATCGGCCCAGCAGGGCCTAAGCGGCAGCTTCTGGCGGTGTTGAACGAGCTGAGCTCGTCCAGACCGCTCAGCAGGTTAAGTATATGTTTTTTATTTTTAATTAGCCATCAGACTTTTTGTGATGAAAGAACACAGGTTAAACATGCTGTGATTTTTCTCCTCTGGCTGCTCATGCCTCACTGGCTGCAGTGAGTACTTTCTGTTCAGCAGTATACACCTGACTGATAGGTGCAACTTTTTGAAGGCATGTTGCCTTGAATTTCCCTGTTAACACAGTCTGCTGCATAAGGTAAAGTGTGAGTAATGGCGCAGTACAATGCGGTAGCCATTTTGCCACGTGCAATTTGCATCGCACCAAGTGTAAAAGGACCCTAAAAAATATAAATAAAATTATTTTTCGTTCCCCTGTTCTTTATAAATAGGCACCATAATATCCAATTGTCTATAATGTGTAAAAATATACTCTATGCAGTGCCCCTCTATTTGGTGAAAGTAGAGTCAGGTCTATATTGAATACTCATATTTCTATAAACCGTACCCCAGAGATATATTATTAATAATTTATTATTTTATTATTATTTTATTATTACTATAGCTTTTTAATGGAGACAGCATTCTCCAGGATGCTTTAAAATTACAGTGACACACATAAACTTCACACACAATAACAGCTGGGCAAATCCCAGGTGCAAATTAGCCAGAGTTCCAAAAAAAATAGCTGACTATCCAGTTTTTATTTTTCTCTCTAAATGTCAATAGACTGGGCTCCTCAAAATGTCCTCCTTGATTCGACAGTCTGGTTCCGGAATTCCATATTAACCACTTCCTGCAAAACAGACGTTTATAAAAATCCTATTTGTGCACCTTGCAAATAGGATGTTTTTAGAAATTCAGCAATTCGGCCAAATTGCATGTGCATGCATGCACACATTAGTTCCCTTGGCAAGTCCATGGCATGAAGTGGCTGATTTCTCCACCCAGGCACATGACAACATGATATGAGTAACATGATACAAACAAATGTAATAATGCATAGTCATACAACAAACCCTGTACAAAAAACAACAAAGCAAGGCAAACTAAAGCAATTACTGTGCAACATTCAGAGAGATGGCCCATGAACTTACATTCTAAAGGAATACAAAGGTAAAACCACAAGTTGCGCAGAGTAAGTATGGTAAGCTGTGACACAAGTGCCGAATAAGTTGTGAAAGGGAGTTCGGCCCAGTGCACACCAAAAACCTCTAGCAGATCTGCAAAACGCTAGAGGTTTTTGAAGCAGATTTCAGAGCGATTCTAGGCATGTTTAGGGCCCGTTCACACTTAAAGTCGCAGAACGCCGGCGATTACCGCGGGAGTGATTTTCCCGCGATTAGCGCGGAAAAATCACTGGACACTGCGGCGGTTTTGGAGCGATCACGATCGCTATTCGCGGAACGCTCGTCGCCGGCAAACCGCTGCATGCAGCGCGGTTGCGGTTATCGCTAACCGCAACCGCGGCAGTGGGAACACTGCCACTCGCTACATTGTGTAGCGGTTCTTGCGGAACCGCTAGCGGTTTTCCGCGAGCGGGAATCACGCGATTCCCGCTCAGGTGAGAACAGGCCCTTAGAGACGTTTTCTAAACATGCCTAGCGGTTTTTGAAGCGTTTTTGTGTAGCAGATTACAAATATTGTTACAGTAAAAGCTGTTACTGAACAGCTTCTGTAACAAAACCGTCTGGAAAACCGCTCCGATCTAGCGTTTTTCAGAGCGGTTTTCCACTTTCCTATACTTTAACATTGAGGCAGAACCGCCATGAAAATGTTAAAAAATGCTGCAGCCCCCGATTTTACGTTTGCGGAAAAAACGAACCGCTCTGGTATGTACTATCCCATTCACTTTCATTAGCCAAGCAGTTTTCTCCCCGCAATCTTGTCAGATCTGACAATAATGTCAGAAACACCTGATCTGCTGCATGCTTTTTCAGGGGCTATGGCTAAAAGTATTAGAGGCAGAGGATCAGCAGGGCTACCAGACAACTGGTATTGCTTAAAAGGAAATACACATGGCAGCCTCCATATTCAGCCTCCTCTCTTCAAGTGTCCTTTAATTTCCAGAGTGCAGATTGTTTTGGGTGGTATCTGAGGACTAATTCAGAAATGTATGCCTCCAAAGACTCCTGTAATAAATACACTGAAATGTTCAAGCATACAAATCTGACGTCAAACTGTAAGAAAACCATGCAGAGCTTGTGTACTGGAAGTAACAAATATGGCAATTTAACAATTATTGAGAATAGGGTGTGGACCAGAGATCCGTGCGTTTCAACAGCCAGATTGGATATAATTATCTGAATGAGAGAAAGTACAGTCATCAAGCTAAGCATTAAAGAGAATCTGTATTGTTAAAATCGCACAAAAGTAAACATGCCAGTGCGTTAGGGGACATCTCCTATTACCCTCTGACACAATATCGCCGCTCCTCGCCGCATTAAAAGTGGTTAAAAACAGTTTTAAAAAGTTTGTTTATAAACAAACAAAATGGCCACCAAAACAGGAAGTAGGTTGATGTACAGTATGTCCACACATAGAAAATACATTCATACATAAGCAGGCTGTATACAGCCTTCCTTTTGAATCTCAAGAGATCATTTGTGTGTTTCTTTCCCCCTGTTCTCATGCACTGAAGTGTCAGGCTGTTTCTTCCTGCAAACAGCTTTGCCCTTGTCTGTAATTCTTCAGTATGTGAAAGCCCAGCCAGCTCAGAGGACGATTTATCCAGCTTGTAAAAGATAAGAGAGAAGCTGTCCTAATCTAAATAGTACACAGGCAGTGTGCAGAGAGGGGCCTGGAGGGGGGAGATGCATCACAGAACCACAACACTGAAGAACTTGGCAGCCTTCCAGACACAGGCTGACAAGTCTGACAAGAGAGAGATAAGTTGATTTATTACAGAGACGGTGATAGTAGAACATGCTGCAGTAAGCCAGAACACATTAGAATAGCTTTTGGAACTTGTAGGATGATAAAAAACAGGATGAAATTTTTGTTACGGAGTCTCTTTAATTAAATGTACACAACAGGGGTAAAAACTAGGCACTATGTACACCGGCTGTGGTAATCAAGGTATTTCTTGAAAAAGTGCTCTGCACTGTAGACATTTTGTGCAACCACTTTAGACATGTTAAAAACTGCAATTCCCATTTAAGAGAATTACAATCGCCCTTAAATGCTGCATGCAGTGTTTGCGTTTTATGCAATTCGCAAACGCCACAGTGAGAATGATCCCATATTGATAGTTTTGTCACAGTGCTTTGCTGATCTCTGGTGATCAACATAGCACTGACGAGCTCCCCAAAAGCATCTCACCCTAAATCATAGTTTACTAGAGATGGGCTGAAAGTTTATGATATCTTGAGCTTCACAAATCTGAGTCTTTGCCCAGGGCTAATCAAATTTGTACACCAAAGATGTATTACCTGACAGCTTAATAGTGATGGTCATGTCTAGGAGAATTTGGGGAGAAGCATGTACAGCAAAGTCCCCGTTATCCAGAATTCAGGCAACCGTAAGTCTCAACTAACCGGCATACCTGAGGGATAACAGGGACCTTTCTGTGGGTGCTGGCAGGCAGACTTACTTACAGAGGCTTCAGTAAAGCAAAGCAGCCTCCATCTCCCTGCAGGCTCTGAGCAGCTTCCAGCATCAGTGTTCTGAACCCTGAGTGTCACATGACCCGATGCAGGTCAGCTGACACTCTGGCTTCTAGCACTGGGGAAGCCGGAAAGCCGATCTGCCCCGCGGGTAGATAGAGGGAGAATGCCAGACATCGCTGGAGCCTCGGTAAGTATTTTCAGGGAGAGGTTTGTGCTATTTCGGCTGGTTGCTCAAGCATGGTCATGTGCTAAGGCAGGATGTGATCATAACAAATCAGAGCTTTGCAACTCTATGGGCCCAGTCACACCAGAGCGTTTTGCCAGCGATTTCATCAAAACGCTCAAGAGCTAGCGCTTTTGAAAGCGCTAGTGCTTTAATACCCTATGGGCCCATTCTTACTTGGGCGATTTGCATTAATCGCTGGCGATTGACGCAAATCGCCAAACACAAACGTGTAGCCTGCACCATTTTCAGGCGATTTCCAGGCAATTGCGTTTCAGTGCTATAGAAGCGCTAAACGCCATTGCTGGAAAATCGCTGCGGTGTCCAGTGATTTTTCCACGTTAAATCGTGTAACTCCCAAAACACCGAGGGTAATCGCCGGCGGTTTGCGCTTTCAAGTGTGAATGGGGCCTATCAGCTGACCAAATAATTCACATATTTCTCCATAAGTTCTCCTAGACATGACCATCCATCCTGTTTAATACAGTAAGCTTATGGGTTTTGATTCATTAACACCCTGAAACTGGTAAGTTTTATGCATAGGTCCAGTTCAGCCCTGGGGAGTTCACAATCAAAGTAGAGCAAAAAAAGAAAAAAAGAAAAAAAAAAGACACTACACAAAAAAAAGCTGAAAACCCCACTTAATTTAATGTAATTCCACATCTCTAAGTGCCAGATTCCACTTGTGCCAGAATCCTGATGAGTGCTGATGAGTGTACACATCCAAATACCTCTAGCTGTGCCATGCCAGATTCCGATGCGGTCTCTGCAAAAATGCTGCCGGGACTATGTTTTTTCCCCAGACACAAATATTGAAGCAGCCTATTGATTTCGATAGGATGTGATTCTCCGGTCGAATTTGTATGCAAGGAAATGCTGCAAATCACCCCTGGTATCCCTAATTGATGATCGTGCTTTGAATCAAATGTTTCTGTTACACTGTACACTCGGTCAAATACCAAAATAAATAAAGTTGTTGCTGATCAAGTATATACAATCAATATTAAGTACTGATAAACCATATAAAATCAATATTGAATGAGCACGTAGTCCATATAAATATGCATTAAAGAGTCCACTGTATAAATGTCCTTTAATCAATCCTCTAGGTGTGCTTCTTCAGTCACTGTAAGCAATTATTCAGTATGCAAAAAGCAGAGAGCGCTTATTCAATATATGTAAGAGGCACCTACACCATCTTCACCCTGTGAGATCAACACTCACCAGATTAGCTGGGCCACAATTACAGCAGCCAAACAGCACATGTGGGGCATTACTGGGCTCGCCTCACCAATCACGGTTTCCTCTATGCAGTAGACCTCTTTCTCACAATACTGATGCTCCACTCCTCATATGTAGCTCAATGACATAAAAATGCCTTCATTGTGCACAGCTCTTAAAACCTGTATTTTGTATTAAAGGATTGCACTTACATTTTAAGCGGTGGTCAGTAAGCAAGTGGAATTTAACAACAGGGTTCCACCCCTAGTGATGAAACCGATAGGGAGGAGCCTAACACGCAAATCGAAAGACATGAGGAGAAGCGAGGAGTGTAGCAGCAGGAAAGGAGGAAGGGGAAGCCCTGTGTAGTGAACAATGATGGACAGCCCGGGAGACTGTACGGGGTGAAAACCTGTTGTAAAATTCCACATTGCTGCTATAATCGTGGTCCAACTAATCCGCTGAGTGTTGACCTCACAGGGTGAAGCTGCATATATTGAGGACTAATGAAGCGATCTCTGATTTTTGCATTTCTGTTACACCTTTTGCTTCTTATGTGGCCAGTCAAGACAGTAAGGCAAGTATAATAATTAGATAGTACCGGTAGTAAAGATTGTCTGAATAAATGAAGAATGCACTTCTGGTCCACTTTAAGGAAGAACTCACCAAGTGAAGATAGTTTCTTCATGTGGAATAGCTGCTTTTATAATGTATACCTAGTCAGAAAAATGTTGCTCTTGGAGTACATAGGCTTTTGAAAGTCCACAGGTCCAATAGTGCAACTGACAATACCTAACTCTAAATAAAAACTACAATATTGGTTAAGTTTGCAGGCTGTGAGCCGGTTAGAATAACTTGTCTATTCGGCTGACGGTAAGTAAAGTAATGGTTTCTATACAATATTTAATATTTTAATATATAAGACATTGGATAGAAACATAGAATGAAATGAAAGTCTTAAAAGCCCTCTCAATCGATATTAGTGTATGTGTATACGAGTTCTTGCTCTAGTGTCCAATAAAAGATGCCTAAGTTACTCTCTTTTGACTGTTCATTTTTGTGGGATAATTTCAAGCTCTAGGCTATCATTCATGATCAGGCTGTCGGTAAAGAGAATCAGTGCGGGAAAACACCGCTGGCGGATTTTTAGACTTCTGGGTGGGCATTTATAAAAAAGTATCCAGTTGCGGTAGCAGTGCGGAGATTCCCCGAACTAGGCTGGCGGTAGGCAGGCGGTAGGCTTGCGGAGACACGGAAGCTGCCGAGTTGATTCATTTCTCCGTGTTCCGCTCTGCTGCAGCTGCCTGGGAGGTCTGTGTGTCTCCATTCACTTACATTGGTATCGCCACATCAGAGTGAGCGGTACTTCCCGACCTCACACCGCTTGCGGTGATCTTTATGAATTAAAAGAGAACTGTAGTGAGAGGGATATGGAGGCTGCCATATTTATTTCCTTTTAAGCAATACCAGTTGCCTGGCAGCCCTGCTGGTCTATTTGGCTGTGAAGTGTCTGAATCACACCAGGAACAAGCATGCAGCTAATCTTGTCAGATCTGTCTAATTTGTCAGAAACACCTGATCTGCTGCATGCTTGTTCAGGGCCTATGGCTGAAAGTATTAGAGGCAGAGGATTAGCTGAACAGCCAGGCAACTGGTATTGCTTAAAAGAAAATAAATTTGGCAGTCTCCATATACCTCTCACTACAGTTCTTTAACATTTTGCTACATTTGTACCGATAATCACCGCACAAGGCGGTGATTTATCACTCTGCTCGGTAGTGTCATTTTTCATGCGGAAAGAGGCTTTATGAATGCTGACTTTGCTAAGTGGTCGGTAAAGTCAGCTGTTTTAAGCATTTCCGCATGCGGAAATGCTTTATGAATGATAGCCTATTAGAATATTTTTGTACACAAATCTCTCCCACAACTTCCCCTAACATGTAAATCTGGCCTCCCCCAAAACCCTTTCCAAGTATTAGTCAAAAAAGCTCCATATTATCAGGATTTGTCCATTTTTTTTTCTTTTTTGTTTACTTATGGTGGCCCAGACAGTTGGCATAGTGCTCTGAGTCATGAGGTCAATGATTTAACCCAATGTGTTGGTTTGATGTCTCCACAATAAAAGTTACTCAGCCTGAAATGTATTTTTCTAGTTATTTTTTGTTACACGGATGTTATAGTTACCAGATGATCCATCTTATACTGAAAATTTAAGAAAAACAACTTTGAAACACAAAAACCCTTTCCACATTTACCTACAGAGGCCTTCAACTTTGAGGGTCATGCAATCCTACATTCAAAGCAGTCCACCTCATCACAGAGCTGGGATCACATTTTTTCAACACCCCTCCATTCCCCAATCCTGCGCAGACACCCCAGAAACTGTCAGTCCCTTCAATACCATATATCTAACCATCTATCTGCCTAGCAATCAGGCATTGTTCTACTCGGCAGTGGATAAACAGAAGACAATGCACTAGAGATAATGACCAGTCTGGTCGATTTGCCATCAGATCGACCAACAGATAGATCCCTCTCTGATCAAATCTGATCAGAGAGGGATCGTATGGCTGCCTTTACTGCAAACAGATTGTAAATCGATTTCAGCATGAAATCGTTTCACCATCTGTGAAGCTGCCGCTGCCGCCGCTCTACTGTTTAAACTTCCTGTCGGGACAGGAAGAAGTGAAGCCTGCCAGAACCCAGCGGAGAATAGCAGCGGGGACAGAGGAAATACACGCCGGCCGGATAAGGTAATGTATTGCCGCTAGCGTCGGTCGTCGGACATTCGAACGCCGCTATCGACGCACTCCCAACCCGCCAGCGATCAAGCGAAATCTTCTGCGCGGACAGATCAACAGGAACGATCGATTTCAGATGGAAATCGATTGTTTGGTCGGGGTTTGCGCAACGATTTTACAGCAGATTTACAGCGATCACAGTGATCGAATCTGCTGTATATCGGCGGGAAATAGTATAAGTGTATGGGCCAATTTACAGAAAATTGTATGGTGTGTACTAGGCATAAAGCCTCAGGGAACTCAGACAATACAACTGTCCAGCAAGATTCTTGCCAAAAATCTAGCATGAGCACAGGTGTATCAACGTCACTTCTAGAGCCTTCATGCCAGTTCTCTATGCTACACCAACAAATCAGCAACATGAAAAGATGTTCTTGCGCCCCATCCACAGGAAACCACTCTAAAGGCAGCCATACACTGGTCGATCGACCAGCAGATAGATCCCTCTGATCTAATCTGATCAAACAGGGATCTATTGGCTGTCTACAATGCAAACAGATTTTGAATCGATTTCACTATGAAATCGATTCACAATCTGTGGAGCTGCCGCCGCCGCCAGCATACATTACCTGATCCGGCCGGCGTGAGTCCCCTGGCCTCCGCTGTCTCTTCCCTGCTCTGGGTTTCAGCTTCACTTGACTTCCTGTCTGGGAAAGTTTAAACAGAAGAGGGCACTCTACTGTTTAAACTTCCCCCGACAGGAAGTGAAGCCAGCCGGAGCCCAGCGTGGAGAAGGGATCGCGGGGACACGTGCCGGCAGTACAGGTAATTGCCGCTAGCGTCGGTCATTGGAACGCCGCTATCGACGCACTTCTCACCCGCCGGCGATCTAGCGACATTTTCAGCGTGGACAGATCGACGGGATAGATCGATTTTGGATGGAAATTGGTCGATCGGTCAGCGTTTGCGCGTCGATTTCACAGCAGATTCGATCACAGTGATCAAATCTGCTGTGTATTGTCGGGAAATCGAGTAAGTGTATGGGCACCTTAACACTACCTTCTCCTTTACAACACTACCTTCTCCTTTAACCACTTAACAGTACATTCCACTCAGCTACAGTTGTAAGTTAATATAATAAACTAAAATGGCTTTGTTCATATTGCGATTTAGGAAAAAGCGACGGTCATAAACAAGTATTGGAATGGCTTTTTGGCTTCAAATTCCAGGATGCCCCAGTCACAAACTCCCCAGCTGTGCTGAACTAAAGATGTGATAAAATTAGGAGTGGCAGTTGTTTATTTGCCAACCCCCCCCAACAAACAAGCTGGGGAGTTCAGTAATAGGGCAGCTCTAATCACTATTCCTCAGCAGGAATGCCAGCAAGGACAGCAAATGGTTGGAGTTAGACCAGATGCTACTCAAAGACACACTAGAAGATAAAGGTCCACTCAACCAGTAGCTCAAAAGTTCTTTTTTAATAAAAGCAGAGGATCCCATAGCATAGCAGCAGATGTGTTTCGGACCTCACAGGGTCCTTAGTCGTAGCTTTCAGGATGCTCCAAACACAAACTACTACTCTGTCCGGATCATGAAGTTTGTGTTTGGAGCATCCTGAAAGCATCCTGAAAGCTCTGGTGAACTGAAAATGTTATCAAATTAGGAGTGGTAGTTTTTCTATTTAGCAAATTGCCCCACCTAAACAACCTATGAAGTTCCCTGGAAGAAATGTCACTGGAAACTCTAGTTTTGAAATCTCCCTTTTTTAATGAGTCACAGTTATTTCACTGGGGAAATCCAAAGATAAAACCCAAAGGCAAGAGATTTGTGCTCTTTTCACACCAAGGTTTATCACAACATTTATGTCACATCCTACTTATTACAGAAGAGATTTTCAATCACCCTTTTGACTACATAAAAAACCAAACATCTACAGTTTAGTCTCCCCAGTGCAATCCATAAACACAGTACAGAAAAACTTTCTAGTGCTTTTAGAAAGTGGGCTGGGTTTCCTGTAACAGGAAAGTGTAGCTCATATAAACAGGAAATTATAGTAACTACACTCAGTTCACAAAGTTATGGAAAAAAAAAAAAAAAGTCTCCTGAATTTTGAGGTCATCTGACCTGCTTTTTCCCGCTCTGATGCATTCTTTACGAGCCTTCTAACTGCATTTAAACATACATATTATTATACATACAAAGTTCAACAGCAATAAACACAAATCAAATGAGATTACAGAGATAACACAGTTTCCTGAGACAGCGGTTTTGCAGATGTTTTGCTTTTTGTGGGTGCTGTGCAGATGCTAAATGCTATGGGGAAGATATCAAAGAGGTCAGAAAGCCTTTACCAATTGTGATTCTCTCTTGTTACCTGGCAACTCAATGTCTGCATCTACCTTCCCCTTCCCAACTCATAAAATTAACAGGAATGCCCAGCCAAGCTAAACATTAACAGATTAACCCAAGTGCTGAGGGTTATCAGATTGTGCCTCCACAATCACCTGCCTCATGCTGGGCATACACGGAGCGTTTTGTCCTTATCAATCGAGCCGCTGATGGCTCGATTGATAATATCCGACAGGTCCGATGACCTGCCAGATAGATTCCCCGCTCGATTGGGCGGACAATAGCCGGGAATCGAGCAGCTGATAAGGAGCGCCGGCGGGGACGAGCGGGGATCGCTCGTCCCCGCCGCTGGCTCGATACCAGAGCATTGTCGCGCCGTGTATGCCCAGCATAAAGGGGGCCATACACTAGGGGACCAACCAACCACGGTCGATCGCGCATGCTGGAAAATTTTGGGCCAATAGATTCAAAGTGATCAATCAAGGCATAATATGCCATACATATATGGCTAGGCTTAGTTTTCTTCTAGGGTCTTTTTACACTTGGTGAAGGTCAGTGCGGTGTGATTTGGACCGATCACACCGCATCCGAAAAGTCGCAACACGCGCTATTGCCACAGTGCAACACAAGACAAAAGAATTATGATGCACTTTTGGGATTACTGCAGAAGTTGCGCAGTAACACATTGCAGCTTGTACGTTACTTAGAGCACTTCTGTGTCAGAAAACGAGGAAGCACAGCCGCTCGCTCTCAGAGCGGGGCGGCTGCTTCCGCATCCAGCGTGGCAGAGCAGGGGGAGTCAGCCGCCTCCACTCAGTCTGAGGCGGCTGTCCCCGTGCAGGGCATGACGGAGCGCGGAAAAACCGCCGCGTTGGACGCGGCGGTTAGCGCGCATTGCCCCATTGCGGAGGCACCGCGGAGCGGTGCTGGTGTGGCTGGGACACATAGTCCCTCTGGGTTTAGAGTGGCGCGCGCGCGCACTCAGGCAGGGATTTTATGACAGGCAGAGGTGAGTCAGCTGACCAGCCTGGTCAGCTGACTCTGGCTCCACTCCTGATTGGTCCAGCACTTAGGGAGGTGCTGGAGAGATGCATGTGTACATATACTACTAGCTGCTCAGTTGCTGGTTGTCTGGCGTTGCGAACACATACGTGGGAGCACTCAGACCTGTAGTCAGATCCTTAAGTGTGCCGGGACCAGCTGGAGCTGTAATCCTACACTTAGCTAGATTCTGTTGATAGCTTAAAGTACTAGTTTGATTGTGTTTATCTGTTATGACCCTCTTACCTGCCTGACTATCCTCCTGAACTCTGATCTTGTACCTTGCCATTCTGATACTCTGTTGCCGAACCCCGGCTCGTCCTTGACTCTGCTTCTGCCTCCTGATCTTGTACCTCGATATTTCTGATACCCTGTTGCCGAACCCTGCCTGTACCCAGACTCAACCTCTGCCTTCTGAATCTGTACTCTATCTGTCCGTGTGTTACGACCTGGCTTGTCTGACCTCGAGAACCGACCTTACTATTGGAGGCGGTTCCCCGTCCTGTTAGTGACACTTCCCCCTGAGTGTCACTTTCAGACCACCTTCCTCTCTCAGCCTGACTCCTCCCGCCTTGGGGAGTTCAGGTCTTCGGAAGGAAGCCGTGCAGTACTCCTCACTGCACTGAGGCCCAGTCCTCTAAGTGTTACGGTCACACCAAACACTACACTCTACTCAGGTGAACAGAGGTTAGCTGGTATATCGGATTATCGGTGATACTGCAGATCACTTATAATCTGGTATACATCTGTATTCCCAGTGATACTGCAGATCACCGGTAATCAGATCCTCTCTGTGCTTCACCGTTCGTTACAGAACGCCAGACCAAAAAACAAAATGGACGCACGCACTGGTCCTCTGGGTGAACTTGCCACTTCGGTGGATAATGTCAATCGAGTGCTGGGTGAACACAAAGCATTGATTGAGGCTTTGACAGGGTCCGTCCAAACCCTCCAGACGTCAGTGGATGAAGTGCGATCCCCTCCAAGCGCAGACATCCGCATACCCGTTCCTGAACGGTTCTCTGGCCACAGATCTGACTTCCGCAATTTTAGGAGTAGAGTGTTATCATATTTTGAATTAAGACCCCGTTCCTCTGGTACTGAGGCCCAGAGAGTCACGTTCATCAAAACTTTACTGGCCGGTGACTCTCAGACCTGGGCATATAACCTGCCTCCTAGAGACACAGCTCTGACCTCGGTAGAGGAATTCTTTAAGGCCATGGCAGTAATTTACGACGACCCAGACCTTGCTGCAACCTCTGAGCGGAAGCTCAAGCTTTTACGGCAAGGCAAGGGTCCAGTCGAAGACTACGCGGCCGAATTTCGTAGGGGGTCAGTTACTGCCAGGTTTGACACCTATGCCCTGCTGGATTACTTCCTGTCTGGGTTGTCGGATGAGGTCTCCGATCTAATGTTAAGTCTACCCGAGCCCAAAACAGTCGATGAGGCCATCTCATCGGCCATTCGAATCAACCGTAGGCTACGCCATCAGAGACAGACTAGGGGCAGTCATCGTGTCAGGTTGACTTCTTACGCAGCTCCTCCTGCTGCACCCCTAGTAACTCCATCTCTCTCTGTCTCATCATCTCCGGTCTTGCCTCCACCTGAGCCGATGCAGATCGGTCGGTCTAAGTTAACCCAAGTGGAGAGAAGACGGAGAATGTCTGAACAGTTATGTTTGTACTGTGGTGAGGGGGGCATAGGGTACGAGACTGTCCCGTTAAGCCAAATAAGAATACGACGGGAAACGCTACCGCCTAGGAGTTGTAAGGGGTGACACCCTAGGCGCTCGACTCACACCCCTAAAAGAAAAACGTTTGCTCCTCCCCTGTACGATTACATGGGGGGACAAATCGGTAGCCACGGAGGCCTTTGTTGATTCAGGCTCCGCGGCTAATTTTATGAGTACCGAGTTTGCAGAGAAGTTGGGCATTCCCCTCACCCCAGTAAAACCACCCATCCAGGTTACTGCCGTGGACGACTCCCCGCTACAAAGGGACCGTCTGCTGTCTCAGACACCAGAGGTGGAAGTGTTTACTGGGGTACTGCACAGGGAGAGTTTAAGTTTTTTGTGTTACATATGACTACCTCCACAATTGTCCTAGGTATGCCCTGGCTGCAGCTTCATTCGCCACAGGTTGATTGGGCTACGGGACAATTGACTAGTTGGTCGGACTTCTGTTCCCAACAGTGTCTAGGGAAAGTGACATTGTGTCAGACCAAGGTTCATGTGGAGGGTGTTCCTGAGCAATACTCCGAATTCTCGGATGTATTCTGTCCCAAGGCTGCTGATAGGTTACCTCCTCATCGTCCTTTCGATTGCCCCATCGATCTCCGTGCCGGTTGTATGCCCCCTAGGGGTCACCTGTATAATTTGACGGGACCGGAGAAAGTGGCTATGCAGGAGTACATCCGTGACAATCTAGCCAAAGGGTTAATTCGCCCCTCTCGGTCGCCTGCGGGGGCCGGCTTCTTTTTTGTTAAGAAAAAAGACGGAGGTCTTCGACCTTGCATCGATTACCGTGGCCTGAATAAAATCACGGTGAAGAATCGTTATCCGTTACCACTGATAGACGATTTATTTATGCAGGTCACAGACGCTAAGATCTTCTCGAAATTAGATCTGAGGGGTGCATACAACCTGATCCGCATTAGAAAGGGTGATGAATGGAAGACGGCCTTCAACACACCCGATGGGCATTACGAGTACTTAGTGATGCCCTTCGGGTTATGCAATGCGCCAGCCGTCTTCCAGGAATTAATCAACGAGGTATTTAGGGAGGTGTTGGGTAGATTTGTGCTCGTATACCTTGATGATATACTGATCTACTCCGACGACCTCTCCGAGCACAGGGTCCATGTCAAATTTGTACTGAACAAACTGAGGCAAAATATGCTGTATGCCAAGTTAGAAAAATGTATTTTCGAGGTGACATCCGTCACGTTTCTGGGGTACGTGATTTCTACCTCAGGGTTGTCTATGGATCCTGCCAAAGTTACAGCAGTCCTAGATTGGCCGCAACCTGTGGGCCTGAAAGCCCTCCAGAGATTCCTGGGGTTTGCAAATTACTATAGGAGGTTTATAAAAGGGTACTCCACGATCATTGCACCCCTTACCAGTCTCACAAGGGGGCAGATACCAACCACTGGTCCCCTGAGGCTGTGGCAGCCTTTTCTCGTCTGAAAAGATTGTTTTGCTCAGCGCCCATTTTGAGGCATGTAGACACGTCTTACCCCTTTATTGTGGAGGTTGATGCCTCGGAGGTTGGGGTGGGGGCGGTGCTGTCTCAACGGTCAGGGTTGCAGGGCAAATTACATCCTTGCGTTTATTTCTCCCGTAGGTTTTCACCAGCAGAAAGAAACTACGATATAGGCAACCTGGAACTTCTGGCCATTAAGTTGGCGTTTGAAGAGTGGCGTCATTGGTTAGAAGGGGCAGAACATACGATCACAGTTTATACTGATCACAAAAATTTAGAATACATCGAGGGGGCCTAAGAGACTAAGTCCCCGTCAGGCCCGTTGGTCTTTATTTTTTACGAGGTTCAGATTCGTAATCACGTACACTCCAGGCAGCAAAAACATTAAGGCAGATGCCCTGTCCAGATGTTTTGAACCAGAGACAGCACAGCCCCCCGCTCCTGAGTCCATCATCCCACAGAGGTTAGTCTTAGCAGCCACAGAAACCTGGGAGGATTGGACAGAGGTTTTGAGTCCTTTTCAGCAGGATGTCCCTGAGGGAAAACCTGAGGGGGTTATGTTCATCCCACTGCCATTCCGTCTGCAGATTCTACAAA
The DNA here is from genome assembly GCF_040937935.1 of Hyperolius riggenbachi. NCBI lineage: Eukaryota > Metazoa > Chordata > Amphibia > Anura > Hyperoliidae > Hyperolius > Hyperolius riggenbachi. The sequence goes on from NC_090650.1 coordinate 125,200,055, forward strand.
TGTTTTACGCCCATAAGAATGCTGGTCACCCTGGAGCTGCCAGAACGCAGGATCTGATTGCCAGATGTGCTTGGTGGCCTTCCATAGGCAACAGACTGCAAAGAATATGTCAGGGAATGTGTGGTTTGTGCTAAGAGTAAACCCTCCCGGCTGGCACCTGTGGGAAGGTTACAGCCTTTACCCACCCCGAGTGAACCATGGACCCACCTGTCCATGGATTTTGTGGGGGAATTGCCCAGGTCTGAGGGCATGTCGGTCATTTGGGTGGTGGTCGACCGTTTTAGCAAAATGGCCCATTTTGTGCCCCTGAAAGGACTCCCCTCGGCTCAGGAACTGGCCGAATTGTTCATCATTCACGTCTTCCGGCTGCATGGCATTCCGGAAAACATTGTGTCAGATAGGGGAGTCCAATTTGTGTCTGGATTTTGGAGGGCATTTTGTCACCAAATGGGCATGGAGCTATCATTCTCGTCAGGCTACCACCCACAGACCAATGGGCAAACGGAGAGGGTCAATCAGGCCTTGGAACAATTTCTGAGGTGTTATGTTGCGGAGGCACAGAACGATTGGGTCAAGTTCTTGCCTTTCGCGGAGTTTGCACACAATAACTTGAAAAGTTCCTCCGCGGGGTTCTCTCTGTTTCAGATAGTAAACGGGCGGTTGCCTAAGTTCTCCCCATTGCCAGTGGCCTCCACTCCGTTCCCAGCACTGGAGGATTGGCAGAGGTCACTCAGGGACAATTGGGGAATGGTTAAGGAGAATTTGCAGTAAGCATTTCAAGGTCAAAAGGGTCAAGCGGACAAAAAACGTTCCTTGGAATGGAAGTTTCAGCCAGGGGATTTAGTCTGGGTGTCCACACGTCACTTGACCCTGAACCAGCCATCTGCCAAACTGGGCCCCAGGTTTGTGGGTCCATTTTCTGTGACAAAAAAAAATCAACAACGTCACTTATGCCGTTGATCTTCCCGCCAGCATGCGTGGGGTAAGATCATTTCATGTGTCCCTGCTCAAACCGGCAGTTCATGTGGGCCCTACTCCTCCTCCTCCTGTGATGATAGATGACCAACCTGAGTACGAGGTAGAAAAGATATTAGATTCACGCATTGTACAAAACTCAGTACAGTATCTGGTGCATTGGAAAGGGTATGGCATTGAGGAGAGACAATGGGTACCGAGGAGTCGCATGCATGCGGACGAATTAAGGAAGGAGTTTCATGCCCTACATCCTGAGAAACCTGGTAGGAGTTGTCCGGAGTCCACTCCTCGAGGGGGGGGGGGGGGTACTGTCAGAAAACGAGGAAGCACAGCCGCTCGCTCTCAGAGCGGGGCGGCTGCTTCCGCATCCAGCGTGGCAGAGCACGGGGAGTCAGCCGCCTCCACTCAGTCTGAGGCGGCTGTCCCCGTGCAGGGCATGACGGAGCGCGGACAACGCGGCGGTTAGCGCGCATTGCCCCATTGTGGAGGCACCGCGGAGCGGTGCTGGTGTGGCTGGGACACATAGTCCCTCTGGGTTTAGAGTGGCGCGCGCGCACTCAGGCAGGGATTTTATGACAGGCAGAGGTGAGTCAGCTGACCAGCCTGGTCAGCTGACTCTGGCTCCACTCCTGATTGGTCCAGCACTTAGGGAGGTGCTGGAGAGATGCATGTGTACCTATACTACTAGCTGCTCAGTTGCTGGTTGTCTGGCGTTGCGAACACATACGTGGGAGCACTCAGACCTGTAGTCAGATCCTTAAGTGTGCCGGGACCAGCTGGAGCTGTAATCCTACACTCATCAGGGCTCTTTTCCACTATGAAATGCGATCACGATTGCGATCGCGATTCCGATCGCGATCGCAATCGCGTTTCAATTTCCACCATGCGATTGCGATTGCACTACTATACTCATTATAGTCCAGCTCAATCGCATACAAAACGCGGCAGGACGACGATTGCGCTTTGACCAAAATCGCATCGCACTAATGGAAATTGCTGCTGCAGTTTCCATTAGTTTAATGTACCTTGCGATTTGCGATCAGAAGCAAATCGCAGGCTAGTGGAAAAAGGCCCTTAGCTAGATTCTGTTGATAGCTTAAAGTACTAGTTTGATTGTGTTTATCTGTTATGACCCTCTTGCCTGCCTGCCTGACTATTCTCCTGAACTTTGATCTTGTACCTTGCCATTCTGATACTCTGTTGCCGAACCCCGGCTCGTCCTTGACTCTGTTTCTGCCTCCTGATCTTGTACCTCGATATTTCTGATACCCTGTTGCCGAACCCTGCCTGTACCCAGACTCAACCTCTGCCTTCTGAATCTGTACTCTATCTGTCCGTGTGTTACGACCTGGCTTGTCCGACCTCGAGAACCGACCTTACTATTGGAGGCGGTTCCCCGTCCTGTTAGTGACACTTCCCCCTGAGTGTCACTTTCAGACTACCTTCCTCTCTCAGCCTGACTCCTCCCGCCTTGGGGAGTTAAGGTCTTCGGAAGGAAGCCGTGCAGTACTCCTCACTGCACTGAGGCCCAGTCCTCTAAGTGTTATGGTCACACCAAACACTACACTCTACTCAGGTGAACAGAGGTTAGCTGGTATATCGGATTATCGGTGATACTGCAGATCACTTATAATCTGGTATACATCTGTATTCCCAGTGATACGAAAGATCACCGGTAATCAGATCCTCTCTGTGCTTCACCGTTCGTTACATTCTGCTGCATTGCAGGCAGTGTATAATTTTCCATTGCCTGGAAAGACCATTGCAAAGATCTGCAGGAGGAGTTGGAGAGAGTCCTGCAACGCAACACACCAATATAAAAGCACCCCAAGAGCCCTTTTCCACAGACGGCTGAACTGCGTGCTCAGCGAGAAATTACAAAGCAGCAGTGATCAGTTACCAAGCAGCAGCAAGCAGTTGTGAGAGTTCAACAGTCTTTTCAATGCCTATCAACTGCTTGTGGCAAAGCCCTTGGGAGCGGAGTCCAATCGCGACGAGAATCGCGCAAGCCGGCATTTGAATTTCTGGTACAAACCATGCACATTACTGGGAAATGAGCACCGCGATTTACATGTACATCGCGGTGCTCTAGAAGTTGGCAAAACGGCTGCGAGACGCTTTTTGAAGTGGATTGCAACCAGTGGAAAAGGGCCCTAAGTGACAATTCCATATACTTACGGGGACTTGATCTTTGTCAAATGTGAATGGTTTGCTACACAATAACTTTGGAGCTCACTTAGAACCAAGTGGCCTTTGAAAACTGTCTGTATGGTGTCAGATTCCTGACATTGTTGTGTAGTGCGGATTCATGGAATGTGCCTGGTTTGTAATTCTGCACAGTGGAACTAAACTTGCCAAACATTCTCTGGGTAGTTCATGCAACATGAAAACTGACTTCAATCTATTCACGTCCTGCAGCAGAAATTGTGTGCACAAGACTCATGACATTGTAACTTCAAATATAAATTGTAATAATTTAGGGCTGTGTAGTAGATGGAGAACAATAAGAACTACACTGTGTTATCAATCAGGATTTGCTGCACCACAATCTAATGCTTTTAAAGGGCGTGCTCAGTGAGAGAGAGAGGTCCATCTACTGGAACCACTGACAGCAATAGGCATGTATGGAAAATACCTGAAGAATTGTGTTCTTTTAAAAGATGTAACTTCAATATGGAACTGAATTTTCTTTAGAAAAAGCTAAGCTAGGGCAGATCGCTGCTACACAATTCATTTTCTTATTGGCATTGATTTGTATTGGCAAAGATACAGATCTTTGCTGCCTTCTGTTCAAATATGTATACATTGTGTTTTTAAGGACAAAAAGGATACATAGGTTCACAAATAAGAAGTATAAATGATCAGATAATCGTACAACAATTAGGACTAGATCACGCTGGGAGTGCAAATTGCAATTGAGAATTTGTGGCACAAAATTTCAAGTTTTTACGGCGAAGATACATTACATGTACATTGCTACTGCTGGAAATACTTAATGTTCAGCTATCTTTATGTGACTTTAGTTTCGCTTGACTGAAAAATTAATAAGTGATCCTATGACTGATTGTATGAAATCAGTGTTTTTTTCCTAAATTATTTTTGGCAGGATGGGGTAAAGATGTAGCAGCGTGTTAAAAAGTAGGTGTGGTTAAAAGTGGGTGGTGCCACATGCAACATATTTAGCTTGCCAAGCTTCTAGTAGCCCTGATTGTGTGGTGAATATATCCTGCACTGCCATGCTTTGCTACTTATTTTCTAGTGGTCTTCTCTAGTATTGTAAATCAGTTCCAGTACCCCCAACATTCAGTTCTCCTCAAGAGTGTTCCAGCTTTGTTTGGCCTTAAAGGGACTCTGTAACTTGAAAAAGATCCCCTGGGGGGGTACTCACCTCGGGTGGGGGAAGCCTCCGGATCCTAATGAGGCTTCCCACGCCGTCCTGCGTCCCACGGGGGTCTCGCTGCAGCCCTCTGAACAGCCGGCGACAGGCCCGACTGTAATTTCAATATTTACCTTTGCTGGCTCCAGCGGGGGCGCTGTGGCTGCATTCGGCTCGGAAATAGACGGAAATACCCGATCTCCGTCGGGTCAGCTCTACTGCGCAGGCGCCGGAGACTTGCGCCTGCGCAGTAGAGCGGACCTGACGGCGATCGGGTATTTCCGCCTACTTCGGAGCCGACAGCCATCAGAGCGCCTGCGCAGGAGCCAGGAAGGTAAATATTGCGTCACGGCTGTACGGAGGGCTACAGCGAGACCCCCGAGGGACGCAGGACGGCGTGGGAAGCCTCATTAGGATCCTGAGGCTTCCCCCACCCGAGGTGAGTACCCCCCAGGGGACGTTTTACCGTTACAGTTCCTCTTTAAGCAGTGAGTGCCCAGTCTGAGACCACTTTTGTCTGCAGTCAGAGAGTGAGTGGCAGGCAACAATGTGACAGTTGTGAGGGACAGAGGGGTACTTTTATGAAGGCTGAAAGCCAGCTGAAAGTAAATTACGGATGTGCACTTACTTCCACCTAAGCCATTGTTAAAAACTTAGGCTACTTTCACACCAAGACGTTGCGTTTTAGGGGACGTTATGGTCGCATAACGTGCCCCTAACGCAACGCCTGGTGCTCTTGGATGTGGACGTCAGAATGAGCCGCGTTGTGCAGCTCACTCTGGCGTCCGTGATGCCGTGATGCGTACTCTTGGAAGCATGCGGCATCACGTGGTCCCGCCAGCCAATTGCCGCACAGAGCGGCGCTCCAGGAAGTAAACACTGCACGTCACACCGTGCAGTGAATATTAATTAGCCATGTGCCTGGCCGAGGAGGAGGAGGGAAGACCTCCTCCTCCAACACTACTGAGCATGTGCGCACAGTCTAACGCGGCTTAGCCGCGCATAACGCACAGCATGCAGCACTTTCAACTTACGTGCTGCGTTACAATGTAACGCAACGTGGGCACTGTGAACAGCCCATTGAATAATCATTTCTGTGAGTTGGGATGCGTTACAGGCTGCGCTAACGTGCGCCTGTAACGTCTTACTGTGAAAGCAGCCTAAAGGGAGTCTGAAGTGAAATTAAACTTATGAGATACTTCTGACTTTCCTGTGGCCGGCACTATAGTGCAGTGGGTCACAGTGGGTCACAGGCTTCCCCATCCCCTGTAGCTACAGGCAATACAGTGCTGTCTTCCACGAAACCTCCCACGAAAAGCTTGACAAGCTATGAGATATTTACCTCTCCGCGATCCTGCGCAGGCACCCTAGCGACTCTTTGTTCGCGCAGTAGAGCGGATCCGATCAGGTTCGGCTTTTTCTGCCTTAAGTTTTGAAAGTTTTAAATGCATGATTAGCATCTTTATCACTTAATACACTCAGACCAGTTGCTGTTGTAATTTGATTTTTATGGTGACGCTCCCGCTTTAAAAGAAAGTAAGCCTGCACAACTGTAATAATGTAACACTGGATGTACAAATCTTTCAATAACTGTGCCTGGTCCTGTTTTTTTTTTTTTTGTTTTTTTTTATAGCCATCAACATTTCTCAAAAAGAACAGTACAACACAAAGATGTGACCTATTTATTTCCTTACACAAAGCTTTCTACAGTTAGCTCAGCTGCATGTAAACACCGCAGCCAAGGTTTGTCACACCACACCCTTCAATACTACTCCCAATAGAACACAGTGAATAAGAATTTGCAGGCTTTGTTTTCAGAACATGCTATTCAAATTAGTAGTAGACCGGGTTATGGCAATAACTTCCAGCGGAAATCTTGTCCAACATCAATCTCATCTCTGCTACCGCTATTTTTGTAGTGTCCAATGCATTACAAAGCTACGGAAAACGTGTGTGTGTGTGTGTGTGTGTGTGTGTGTGTGTGTGTGTGTGTGTGTGTGTGTGTGTGTGTGTGTGTGTGTGTGTGTGTGTGTGTGTGTGTGTGTGTGTGTGTGTGTGTGTGTGTGTGTGTGTGTGTGTGTGTGTGTGTGTGTGTGTGTGTGTGTGTGTGTGTGTGTATAGTGGGTTGCAAAAGTATTCGGCCCCCTTGAAGTTTTCCACATTTTGTCACATTACTGCCACAAACATGCTTCAATTTTATTGGAATTCCACGTGAAACACCAATACAAAGTGGTGTACATGTGAGAAGTGGATCGAAAATCATACATTATTTCAAAAAATGTTTACAAATAAATAACTGCAAAGTGGGGTGTGCGTAATTATTCGGCCCCCTGAGTCAATACTTTTTAGAACCACCTTTTGCTGCAATTACAGCTGCCAGACTTTTAGGGTATGTCTCTACCAGCTTTGCACATCTAGAGACTGAAATCTGCCCATTCTTTGCAAAACAGCTCCAGCTCAGTCAGATTAGATGGACAGCGTTTGTGAACAGCAGTTTTCAGATCATGCCACAGATTCTCGATTGGATTTAGATCTGGACTTTGACTGGGCCATCCTAACACATAGATATGTTTTGTTTTAAACCATTCCATTGTTGCCCTGGCTTTATGTTTAGGGTCATTGTCCTGCTGGAAGGTGAACCTCCGCCACAGTCTCAAGTCTTTTGCAGTCTCCAATAGGTTTTCTTCCAAGTTTGCCCTGTATTTGGATCCATCCATCTTCCTATCAACTCTGACCAGCTTCCCTGTCCCTGCTGAAGAGATGCACCCCCGAGCATGATGCTGCCACCACCATATTTGACAGTGGGGATTGGTGTGTTCAGAGTGATGTGCAGTGTTAAGTTTTCCGCCACACATAGCTTTTGCATTTTGGCCAAAACGTTCCATTTTGGTCTCATCCGACCACAGCACCTTCTTCCACATGTTTGCTATGTCCCCCACATGGCTTTTGGAAAACTGCAAACGGGACTTCTTATGCTTTCTGTTAACAATGCCTCTTCTTGCCACTCTTCCATAAAGGCCAACTTTGTACAGTGCATGACTAATAGTTGTCCTATGGACAGAGTCTCCCACCTGAGCTGTAGATCTCTGAAGCTCGTCCAGAGTCACCATGGGCCTCTTGACTGCATTTCTGATCAGCGCTCTCCTTGTTCGGCCTGTGAGTTTACGTGGATGGCCTTGTCTTGGTAGGTTTACAGTTGTGCCATACTCCTTCCATTTCTGAATGATCGCTTGAACAGTGCTCCGTGGGATGTTCAAGGCCTTGGAAATCTTTTTGTAGCCTAAGCTTGCTTTAAATTTCTCATTAATGTTATTTCTGACCTGTCTGGTGTGTTCTTTGGACTTCATGGTGTTGTTGCTCCCAATATTCTCTTAGACAACCTCTGAGGCCCTCACAGAGCAGCTGTATTTGTACTGACATTAGATTACACACAGGTGCACTCTATTTCAGGCATGGGCAAACTTGGCCCTCCAGCTGTTAAGGAACTACAAATCCCACAATGCATTTGCCTTTGAGTCATGACTGTGGCTGTCAGACTCCTGCAATGCATTGTGGGACTTGTAGTTCCTCAACAGCTGGAGGGCCAAGTTTGCCCATGCCTGCTCTATTTAGTTATTAGCACTCATCAGGCAATGTCTATAGGCAACTGACTGCACTCAGATCAAAGGGGGCCGAATAATTATGCACACACCACTTTGCAGTTATTTATTTGTAAAAAATGTTTGGAATCATGTATGATTTTCGTTCCACTTCTAGTGTGTACACTACTTTGTGTTGGTCTTTCATGTGGAATTCCAATAAAATTGATTCATGTTTGTGGCAGTAATATGACAAAATGTGGAAAACTTCAAGGGGGCCGAGTACTTTTGCAAGCCACTGTATATACTCACACACACACGTCAATACTGGCCTAAAGTAGCAGTGTACTGGTTAAACGGATTAAAATGGTTAGTATAACATGCCACAGCTCACTCAATTTTATAAGGCCTCTTTTCCATGGACTGTTGAGCTGTGGGCACAGGAAGCAGTTACCGGGCAGCAGTGAGCAGTTACCAGGCAGTAGTGAGCAGTTGTGAGAGTTTGAGAGGCATTTCACTGCTTATCAACAGTCCATGGAAGGCCGCATTTCCACTGGCAGTTGATAAGCAGTGATATGCCTCTCAAACGCTCACAACTGCTCACTACTGTCTGGTAAGTGCTCACTGCTGCCTGGAAACTGCTCACTGCTGCCTGGCAACTGCTTGCTGAGTACACAGTTCAACTGTCCGTGGAAAAGAGGCCTTACTGCCCTTTATAGTGGACAGTCTTTAGCAGCCTCTTTTAGGCCTCTTTTCCACGGTCTGTTGATAGGCAGTGAAATTCCTCACTTAGGCCTAGTGCACACCAGAGCGGTTCTGCTGCGGTTTGCGATCCGCTTGCGGGTGCGGATCAGCTAGGGTAATGTATTTCAATGGGCTGGTGCACACCAGAGCGGGAGGCGTTTTGCAGAAACGCATACTCCCGGGCTGCTGCAGATTTTGGATTGCGGATGCGTTTCTGCCTCAATGTTAAGTATAGGAAAACCGCAAACCGCTCTGAAAAACGGCACTTCAGAGCGGTTTGCCAGGCGTTTTTTATTACAGTAGCTGTTCAGTAACAGCTTTACTGTAACAATACATGAAATCTACTATACCAAAACCGCTACACAAAACCGCAAAACGCTAGCTGAAACGCTGCAGAAAAATAAGAAAAAGCGTTTCAAAATCTGTTAGCATTTTGCGGATCTGCTAGCGGTTTTTGGTGTGCACTAGGCCAAACAGTTCAACTGTAGATGGAAAAGAGGCCTTAATGTTTGCCTGCCTTCAAAAACTTTATAAGGTCAGAACTGAAGTAAAAATTTCCCCACTGATGCAATAGATTAGCCAAACAATTACAAGTTCTATAAACAAGTCTTGTTTTACTTTCATTTTCTCCTGGCAGCTTTATCAGTCATTTACTTGCTGACCTCCCCACGCCAAAGAAAATATTATTTTATCTCCAACAGCAGGAGTAATGCTAAGGGGCCAGTTTCGAATGAGCCAGCATGCATCTAATAAAGGTGGCCACACACCATACAATTTTTTAAATATCTGTTCAATTTAAGAATTGCAATCAATTTTTCTGACTGATTGTAACATTTCAAAAATATGAACAATGTACCACACAAATATGTTCAATTTTGTCCCCAATTAGGATAAAAATGATTGGAAAATTTGAGAAAATTGCTTGGGTGTGTATAATAATAAATTAACAATCTAACGCACACCATACAATCTTTAGAAAGATTGAAGAAAAATATGTGGCATTCCAGTTCGATAAACAAAACAAAACAAAAAAAAAAAAAACCGAAAAAACTGGAAATCTCGATTTTTTCCGAGAGATTCGATCGTTTTTATTGAATTGCCGTAAAATCGGATTTTATTGTATAGTGTGTGGCCACCTTAGGCCCGGTTCACATTAGCGTTCGCTATCCGGATTTTCCGGATCTGATCCGGACCGCATACTGTACAAACGGAACGTACGTTCCGCATAGCAATGTAAAGTCTATGCGGACGTTCACACGCGTCCGTTCCGTACGTACCGGAGCCGGATCGGATCCGGACTCTTTTCCAACATGCGCTATTTTTTGGGTCCGGATCTCCGGCCCACGCACCCGGACCGGAGCCGGACCTGAGCCTGACAGCACCATCCGGAACACAGAAACCAATGGGAAACGGAAGGCACAGAACACACTGCCTACAAAAACCTGATGTTCTACCCCACTTCCTATGCGTATCCAAGCGGCCATTTCGGATGGGGACACATGGGCCAAGCATGTCTGGAGTGGAGCAGCAGTGACAGACGTGCTGGAGCTGTTTGGCAGAATGTCGGAGGTGGAGGTGAGGCCTACAGCGGAGGAACCTGATTCTACAGGTGCACCAGGTGCACCTTCTGCTGACCCCAACATTTTTTTCTTAAAATTTCGCTATTTTTTGCCCACGGATCCGGATGGCAGCCTGATGCAAACGGACCGGATCCGGATCGGATCCGGAACGGAACCGTACGGTTCTGATCAGGATCAGGTCAGGATCCGGTCAGTTTACTTGCCAAAACGCAAGTGTGAATGGGGCCTTAGGATGCACACTGGCACTTGCAGTCATGCGAGTACACATTCACATCGCTTAGCTGTGCCATGTACAGCTTTAAAGAGACTCTGTAACATTAAAAAACGCCCCTGGGGGGTACTCACCTCGGGTGAGGGAAGCCTCGGGATCCTAATGAGGCTTCCCA